>NW_027125022.1:0-56179 GCF_009768925.1 Cryptosporidium bovis
GTGGTAATGGTGGAGGAGGTGGTAATGGTGGAGGAGGCGGAGGTGGTGGAGGCGGAGGTGGTGGAGGCGGAGGTGGTTTCTTTCCTGGTTTTGGATCTTTATTGCTACCTTCATCCTCTTCTTCCTCTTCTTCCTCTTCTTTCTCTTCTTTCTCTTCTTCCCCCTTTTCTTTTTCATCACTTGTATGTTCATCACTATATTCATATTCACTACTAAATTTTACAGAACCTTCAGTAGAGGAGGTTTCAATACAACATATTTCCTCTGTCTCTGAATTGAGGGAATTATTTGAAGAATGTGTGTCTTCTACATTAACATCATATGTTAAGTTACTTTTCACACTGTATTTTTTTTTTACAGGCATTTTTTTCTTATTTACCTTTGAATAAATTGGAATTCCTTGTTCATCCCCTTGGTCACCTTTTTGGCTTTCTTTAATTTTTTTGTTATCATCAACATATTGTCTCATCCTGGAAATAACACCTTTGCAATAATTCTGTTCCTCTGTAATTCCTCCTGTTCTTTTATTACGCTCATATTCTCTCTCAATTTTAGTTAGTTTTTCAAGTTTTCTTGTATAAGTGCTTGAATTAAATTTATCAAGTAAAGATTTGCATTCTGTGCAACGATTTTTACTATTGCAATGCTTTGTGTCGTATTCTTTGACACATTTAAAATTTCCTGTTTTACTTGGTAAGAAGAATAGTGTATATTCATCCCTTAAAGCTTTTCTCTCAGATTGTGTTGACATATATTTGCCATATGTTGTTTGTTTTAATAATAATTCTTGTTTTTCCATGAAAGAAATACAGTGCTTTGAGAATGTAAGTTTTAAATTTGTTAGCCTGATTTTTAATTTTAAAGATTCGGAGTACAATTCTTTATTCAATGACCTAAATTGGCCTGTAGATTCATGGCCACTTTTAGATTGTTCTTTGATTATTAACTTGTTTTGTTTGAATTTTTCTGAGTACCAATTAATAGCATCAGATAATATAGTTATAGCTTCCATTAAGGTTTCGCATAGTTTACGTAACAACAGTTGTCCTTCAGATATGAAATTTTCTTTAATTAATTCGTTAATTTTCATCATATCATTTACTGCCGTATTACCTGCTTCGGCTAATTTTTGCAACGTATCTTGGCTGACAAAAACATTACCACTTGCAATATCAGCAAAATTGCAAGTTGGTTTGTCTTCATTTGCTCCATGTTGCTCATTAGGGGCTAAATGACCCTGATTATTTCTAGTATTTGCATTATTTTTATCTCCATTGTCAGAGGAATTTTTTTCAGTTTTCTGGATGCCATGAGTACACAAGCCATCATTACCTTCATTACAGCATTCTATGCAAAACCCTCCAGACGCTCCATAAACATTTGGCTCATCATTTTTGTCTAAGTCTTTATTTCCTTCTGCCCTTAAAGTAAGCAAGCATTGTACGAAAAATAGGTTTTCAGACCCTCTTGTTGGTAAAAAATTGGTACAAATTTTTGGAGTCTCATTCCTTGGATTGGCAAGTAAGGATAATAGTAAGATACCCTTAAGTACTAAGGTGACCATAAAGAATTTACTTTATCAATGATCAAATAGTGTTCAAAATATGTCTTTCATTTGAGTATGAATTATGACTGAGAATGCTACTGAAACTTGTTGGGTGCCGTAAAATAAATAATAAAAAAGATTCTGTTTTTAAATCAATCTTCATATAAGTACCGAGAACCAAAAATATTTAGCACATCATGCCAATTTATGGATATATGAAGTTGGCGCCTTGATTAATAGATGACTTGAAATGCAATATCTTAGTATTTAAAATAAAATGCTTATTGAACATCAAATATTTCGTTTTTAAACATTGAATTAGTTGTGATGTTATATAGAATAACATAAATTAATTAGGTATTTTGTTTGATTTCGAATGCGGAGCAATTTGATTATTATTATTGTTTGAAGCTGCTTATTATCTGCAAATTTTTGTTTATTATTAAGCACTAAATAATAAGAGGCGTTTATATTAGTCAATTAAACAAAATTTACTAAATAAGTTAATAACGAATTTCTATACATATAAATATCTTTTGTTTAAATATAGTTATTTAAGTATTAGTGTATTAATCTCAATAAATAGCTAAACAATTTAAGGAGAAATAATACTGAATATTGTTTAAGTAATATGCAAAAGGCTGGAAACTACGTTGTTTTTTTGCTGTGATTTCTTTGATGAAGAAAAAGACTAAAATAACAGGTTGTGTTGACATAAATCTACAACTCTAAAAATTTGGGAGATTAGAATAGGAAATATATAAAACAAATTATTGTTAATTTTAATTCATGAAAAGTTCGTGATAATTATATTTCAGTTTAAATTCACAATATGTTACCTATACACCAAGATTTTTGTTAATGAAATGGTTTATTAAAATAAAAATTACATTTTTGATTGAAACATAGCAGTCAATCCTCATTATCGAAGAGAATCTTTAGATTAATGATTTTGATTGGACATATAAATGTAAATACATGTATTCATTAAAGCATTTATGTGTATTTTCTTTTTTTATATATTAAAATGAACGCCATATGAATTATTTATATACCAATTTCAGCGGTAAAATAAATGGGGTAATTGAGTATTAATAAGAACTTGTAAGTTTGTGAACAATTAGATATAAATTAGTGAAAATATAATAATTTGAAATTAAGACTGCAATTTGGTATTGAGACTCTATCGTTTTTTTGTTTTGTATTTATACTGAAACGGAATACAGATGTTGGCAAGAAAGGAACATACAGGTGGTTTAGCAGTCGGTAATTCAACATCTGGTGCAGTTTCTAGAAGAAGAAGATTGAGAAATGAGATATCAGAAGAGCAAAAACAGGAGATAAAGGAAGCATTTGAACTTTTTGACACCGAGAAAACAGGAAGAATTGACTACCATGAATTGAAAGTTGCAATGAGGGCATTAGGATTTGATGTGAAAAAAGCACAAGTACTTGAGTTAATGAGGGAATACGACAAATCTGGAAGTGGGCACGTCGAATACAAGGATTTTGTCGAGATAATGACCCAAAAGATACTCGAGAGAGATCCGAGAGAAGAAATACTAAAAGCGTTTAAACTATTCGACGATGACAACACTGGGAAAATTTCACTTAAAAACCTGAGAAGAGTTGCTAGGGAATTGGGAGAAAATATAACTGACGACGAGCTACAGGCAATGATAGAGGAATTCGACAAAGACATGGATGGAGAAATAAATGAAGAGGAGTTTATCTCTATTATGAAACAAACTAGTTTGTATTAAATTAGTTCATTTGAATTCAACACCTGTTGAATAATATATTATATATATATATATATATATATATACTTAGATAATTAATGCTTATTTTCAAAAACTTGATTATTCATTGTCAATTTTAAATGCGATAAACATAACTGCATTATCAACTTTTTTGTGTAGCGTATTTACATATTGATCATTTCAGTTATTAATATTCAATTAATATTGTTATCACTCTTAGGTGAATAAATATAAAAACTACATACACACAAATCTATCCAGTGAACTTCATACCTGCTGCAATAGATTGAATGGATATTTTAAGTGCATTTTCTATTTTACTTAATTCAGTGCCATTTTCATCACAATCTTGGTTTAGAGAAAAATCGAGGATCTTTCTCCTGCGATCAATGCACTCAATTTGGACGAGATGACATGGAGTTAACCACGAGAATCTAAGTAGAATTGCTTTTCTAGTAACACAATCCGAATCTAAAAGTTTTTCTTCCTTTGTAACCTCTAATACAAGTTCAATAGTCTCTTTTAGTTTTGAAATCAAAAGATCACCAATTTTCTGTAGCCTTTTTGGTGCTAGTATTTTATTATAAAGATCAAATATTTCAGGATCTGCTTTAAGTAAAATCATAGATATAAGATCGAAAAAACTTTTCATAAATGGCCAATTTTGATACATTTCAGATATTTGGTCTAGTTTATTTTGTTTTTTCATCTCGCTCAGAGCAGTTCCAAGACCTAGCCAAACAGGAAGATGAGATCTAATTTGAGTCCAAGCAAATACCCAAGGTATCGCTCTTAGAGTTTCAATTCCCCCTGACTTTCTTTTTGACGGTCTACTGCCTAAATTTAACTCGCTTATTTCTTTCTCTGGAGTAACGCTTCTAAAATACTCAACAAATTCATCAGAAGTAAAATCATGATTATTTTCACCAAACACTATTTTCCTATATTCCTTCATAGATATATCGCTCATTTGATCAAGCAAATCTCTCCATTTATCTTTAACTTCAATTTGTAGTCCAATAGTTGTAGATATATTAATTGAGGTAAATCTTGCAGTGAGTATTGCTGAACAATACGTTTCCCATGTTTTATATGCGACCTCTGAAAGACCAAATGATTGTGTAATTGCTTCACCTTGAACTGTAATTCTCATTAATGAATTTATTGTATTTTGTGGTTGACTTAGTATTGCAAGATGTTGTGGTCCTCCACCTCTTCCAACACTTCCTCCTCTCCCATGGAAAAATACCATCACAACTCCATACTTTGCAGCAATGTTAGACAATCTTTCTTGTGCATTATAAAGTTGCCAACTAGAGGTAAGTCTACCTCCATCCTTACTACTATCGGAATATCCTATCATAACTTCTACTATTCCTTTGTCAACAGTTTTAACATAATTAAGATACCATTCATTAGATAACAAAGTTTCAAGAGTCTCTTCTGCACTGTTAAGAGCTTCAACTGTTTCTAGTAATGGAACAACTCTCATTCTTCTAGATGCTAATGATGAAAGAATTGCGGCAGATGACTTTGGAGATTCGGTTGAGCCGATTACCATATTAATATTATTATTTTGAGAATGACAAATTTGGTGGTTACAACCAGATAATATTGAATTAATCGAAGAACTTCTTCTTTTAATAAATGAATCAATATCATTAATCTCAGCATGCACCTCGCTGTCGGCACTTATAGTAGAGAAATATTCTTTTTGTAATACTTGAACACAAAGAATATCAGAAGGTTTCATGCACATTGATATAATGTATGATCCCAATGCCTCGGCTCCCAGGTGAGAACATTCATAAAATGTTTCCAATACTTCAGCAGTATCCTTAGACCAATTTAGTCTATATGGGATCAACGGTCGCTTTGATTTTAAACAACTTAATAAAAATTCCTGTTTCTCTTTTTCTGTGAATTCCAAGTAGTTTCCTATTCCTGCATAATCACATATTTCATTCATAGCATTTTCGTGTTTTGAGGCTTCTTGACGAATATCTAAACGCATTAGTGAAAGCCCAAATGCTGATATTTGCCTAATTACGTCTAACAACATTCCCCTCCCTAACTTAGCTGAAACTGATTTACTCGTTATCCAGGAAATTGAAATATTTCTCCCCATATATTTATCATCTTTAATTCTTTCTTTAACTTCAGTATCATAGTCTTCCAATGATTCATACATTATTAACAACGGTTCTAAAAGTTGTTCTGTTGAGTGGAAAGCAAGAGCTCTTCTTGTCTCAGAATTAACAGAGTGTCCGTGGTTTAACGCATCTAAATAATAGTCCCTTGTAGCTAAAAGTCTAATGCGAATGTAATGTAATAATCTCCTATAAAGTTCATATTCTGGTATAAAACCCATGAATGGGCGAAGACAGACAGTTGCATCACTTGTTATATCTCCACTGTATATTTGGTGTCCAGGTACAAGCTTAACATAAAATTCAATATCAGGTAAGCTCTCGATATATTTTTTTAGTTTTTCATTTGTAGAAACAATTGGTATTTCAAACATTAAATCTTCAATTTTTTTTAAAAATATATTACATGCTCTGAGTCTCATATTTATTACTGAAAGTCTGGTTACTTTTGCTGTAACGAATGGATTACCATCTCTATCACCACCAACCCAAGATGAATATTTAAAAAGCGTTCTCGTGGGTGGAAGTGGATTCATTCCAAATTCATCGAGTATCTGATCTACTTTTCTTAAAAATGTTGGCAAAGTGTTAAAAACTGTTTCTTCGATGGTATTTACTATATTTTGTACTTCATCTACAGGGGTTGGTCTTGCTCTTCTTAAAGTATCTACATTCCAAAGCATAGCTAAAGTTCTTTGAAATTCGCATTTAGCATCTATTTCTTCGAATGGGGTCAAATCATTTCTATCTAAATAAACAATTAATTCACCTATTTTTTGGCAACATTTAATTACCGATATTCTTTGTGCTTGCGTTGGATGGGCCGTTACTACCAAATCAACTTCTTGTTCACATATTGCTTGATAAATCATATCTTTACCTACTCCCGCAGATATTAATTTTTTAATTGTGTTCCTTAGTGAATGTGCAGCTATATTAAGTACGTCATTTTCTTCAATATTAAATTCACGTTCAAAACGCCTATTTTGACGTATTCTTTGTGCTGATTCAGCATAATTTATAATCATGCACATTTGATTGAATAGAGACACTACCAATGTGAGCATTGTACTATCTAAATTATGTATTTTCTCCCATAACGTATTAAGAGAACATTTATCACCAGATTCTGCAAATGATAATGACAGTTTTAGTATCTCAAATATTTTATCTACACCATAATTCTTACTCTCATTTAATTCACTATCAGATACTGCTTTAACACTTTCATCTTTTTTGTTGAATATGTCTTTTTTTGAGCTTTGCCAATGTGAAGTCACCAATGTAAACATGTGGAGTTCCATAGCTCTTATGTCCTCGTCAAGTGGCTCATTTAACTTGTCAAGTATTCTTTCACGTTCAGTTAGAGTGCGATTCGGCTTATCTAAAAATGTACAGAACTCTTTCTTAAACCCTATAGGCAATAAACGACTCTCAACATTGCCCCCATTTTCTAAGTTATTCATAACTGCTTTTGATTTGGGTTGAAGTACGATTGCTGAATTTATTCAGTGAAAAAGATATGCTGATAACAATAAACAATATTGTTCCGAATAAAGTAATATTACTATGTAACCTTTGAATTTTATTTATTTTCAAGTATTAATTATTAAAGTTTTGTGTGAAGAAATGAACTATTTTACAGGTATCAAATTATCTCTTTGATCTCTAGAGAATTGAAACAAGGAAATAAGTTATAAAATATACCTTAAATCTACTTATAGATAAAAAATTAATAAATGTAAATATTTTTGAAATATTTATCTATATGAAAGCAATAAGTAAATCTATTTATTTAGCTTGAAAAGTTATCTTTTCTTCTATTGTATGTCTCAATTAAATGCTAATTTTAGAAATTATAAATATTTATGATTCGATATCCCCTCTTTCCGCCAAAGGTCTAAGCATTATTTATATTATCTCCTTTTCGAGTCTAATTTAATGTTAATTTACTATACTTGTCGCTTGAGTTTGTTTTGTTTTACTTTATCATTTATTTGTTCCTATATTTTAAGTTGCTATATATGTATCATTTGTATATTGCCCTAGTCTTGCTCATTATATATCTTTAAGCACTCGTTTAAATTGAGTATATATTTTTTTTCTGATAATAATGCATATGACTTGTTTATGTGATGTGGCAAATAATATTTCGCCGAATTTGTAAAGACCGTTCACTTCGACGAACTGACTGTGTTTATGCTGGATTTTGTTGATTACTATCTTAGTTTACACTAAGTATGAATGTGATGTTTGAGTATTTGGATTAGTTAATTAAATACACTGACTTTACGAAAAGAATTTGGTGTTATATATTAAAAATTTAAATATAGTGTGATACAAAATTGTTATTTGTTATTACCAGATGATGATTTTATGTTTCAAATGAAGAAAACAAGAACAAATTAGACAAATAACATACAATCCAACTTCATTTGATACTAACAAAATGAAATAAAACAAAACTGGATTAATGTACAAAATACTTAAAACATGGTTATAATAACACTAAAATTGTTTGGCCAGATAAAAATATAAACACCAGTGCTTAAGAGCAAATAATTATCTATATTATTTTTCCATGTAAATAACACATTAAACACAACATTTCTTAATATTAAAAGTACTAAATACACCACTTTTCTCTTGATCTTGTATTATTATTATTATTATTCACACAAACCACACAAATATTTGGATTATTATTTATTTATTTATCTACACATAACAATTATACAAAAGATATTACCATATAATTAATTTGTTAATTCACTTAATTTTTCATTTGATGATCCACTAAATTTAATTACTCAATATAAACATTACACATTTAAAAACTACACATTTTATTTAATTTAAAAATTGTCGTAAGTTATACTCTTCGGAAATATATTTATTCATTAATAAAATATCAATACAAAAAAACATAATTTGATTAAAATACAATCACAAAAAAATATTGTATTCTCTTTTTGATTTTCATTACCATTCATCAATAAAACACATTATTTATTGCAACCACAATTCAACGCAAATATCCGATGCTTAATATTTATAAACTTTGAAATCGATTATTTATAATAATAATGATTTTTTTTCTTAAGTTTACTTTTTTTCCAATTTTTTATAGTCAATTTTTTTTTCTGATGCTCGTAAGGTTTTTTCTGTTTAAGAAAACATTTATATTCAAATCAAACTCTATTATACTGTTATATTTTGTGTTTATAAGTAAAAGAATACCAGAACTTATGTCAACATTAAAGTGATTCTTTTCGTTCTTGTAATTAAATGGACTTTTTTTATTCAAAAAATTTATAGAATTTAGATGAACTCTTCTTCTTTTGTTTGAAATAGTGGAATCAAGTAAGTCATAGACGTTCAAATATTGAGAAAACTTTATTTGACTAAAATCAATATAGTTTTCATTTATTATTTTTTCAAGTACAATATTTACTTTGTCTTTATTTTGATAGTTTGAAGAAAGTATTTTCACCAAATCAAACTCTAAATTATTCAAAATACTAGTTAGGTCTATGAGTTTTGAAGTTTTTGATTCTGATATGAAATATACATACTTATTGTTTTTATTCTCACATATTTTATTGTCCTTATCTTCATTTACTGAATAAGAACAACTTGTGTGACTTTTTGAGTGATAATTATTAACATAATTATCATAATTTTTAATAGAATTAATGTTTTTGAAAATGTTTTGTTTGATATAATCTTTATGGTAGTTATAATAATAATAATAGCAACTATAAAACTTTTCATTCTCGAAGGAACCACAGTATCTGCCATATTTATCGTAATAATTACCATTAATGTATCTTTCACCATTTATATAATATACATGATTATTGATTGATTCATTATAATTTAAATTAATTCTTGACGTCGATTCTTTTAAAGGCTCATTTTTTCCTGTAAAATCGGAATTTTCTTTGTTATCTTCGGAACTACTAACAAAAATAAGCTTAGAATGATTCATTATTACGTTTTTATTTTCAACAAACATATTATTCTTTGATTCTCTATTTCCAATTGTCATGAATAGTGAAACGAGGTGGCGACTAATGTCATCAACTTTATTAGAGTTTGAAATGGTTTGTTTGTTTTTCAAATCAAGGTTTTGCTTCATCTTTATTTTAAATTAAACCTAGTAGCCTAAAATTCACCAGTTATAGTTCTTTATTTCTGAAAATTTTAATTTTTTTTTAAACAATACATACACAAATTACATGAGTTTTTATTCATATTCATACTGAAATTTACATATGAATATATATCATCTATGCTTATTTATCAATACATACATGGACACTATTTAATATTATGCTTTTTTCCTTCTATTCGATGCTC
Source organism: Cryptosporidium bovis (assembly GCF_009768925.1). Taxonomy (NCBI): domain Eukaryota; phylum Apicomplexa; class Conoidasida; order Eucoccidiorida; family Cryptosporidiidae; genus Cryptosporidium; species Cryptosporidium bovis. The sequence goes on from NW_027125022.1 coordinate 9,822, forward strand.
AAATAAGTATGCAAGCGTATTTTAAACAAAACGGAAAATATTAAATCACTTTTATTACTAATTTCAAACCATAATTGAATTTTAAACGTATTAGTAGTAATTCAAAGAAAAAACGGGATTGTTTTTAAGGAAATAGGAAACAACTTTTATTTTTGACTTTCTTATTAACCAGCTTAAAATAATGATTCTACTTTTTCTCTTCCCTTAAATAGGCAAAATTAAATACAAATCTAGAAGATTTATACCCCCATAAATTAGAGTTATTTTTAATTTAAAACCTATTGAATCCTTAACTTATTATTACCGAAAAAAAATCCCATTATATATTTCAATTTTTGTATATAACTTAATTAGTTAATAGGATAAAATATAACTTGAACAAATTATTTCTTATATTTAATGTGTACAAAAATATATTAACATAATAATAAAGAAATGATCTATTTATTTATTTCTCGCTACAGTTGAAATATATGCAGATCTTATGCTCGCAAAATCGCAAATTAAACAAGTGTTGAGGGGTGCTAGGGAAATTGAGAGAAACTCGTTTTTATATAAAAGAAGAGAAATAATATTTATATTTATTGCAAAATATACCTTATTCAGTAGCTGAACTCAATTTTATTTGCAAGAATAAACTTTTTTCTTATTTTGACCAGAATTGTTAGCAATGAGTATAATTTCCAAGGTGGTTATTGAATTAAAGGTATTAACACAACGCATTTTATTATAATAGTTATAATTTATTTTTGCTTTTTTTGTTATGTTTGTTTATAATTTATTATTTCCCTTTTTTGTGTATTTAAAAGTATTTACCATTACACATTTTTCTTACGTTTTTTTTCATATTTCGCATTTTTCAATTTAATTTCTCCATCTCAACTTCTACTTCCTTCAATAATAAAACATCTAATGGACAGATATTAAAGTAATTTTATGTGAATTGACATTTACAATGTTATATTATCATAGATATAAAATGATAATGTGCGACACTAATTCATTATGTTACATAGATTTCATGATGAATAGGACAACAATTAGGGGTTAAAAAGGCAGAGTAAATAATCATAACAAATCATTAAAACAAATTCACTTTTTAGTTATCCACTAAAATTTTAACCCAAAAATTGGTGAATTGCATTTGATAGTGCATAAATAATTAAAAATATCGGCAAAAATAACGGTGATTTTACATGTAATTGAGGGTGACAAAATTTAGTAGACAAATAAAAAAAAAACTACCCGCCAAAACACTTGTAAAGCATATTTAAAAATATTGTATTGAATTATAAACGTTTCTTTGGATATTTCATTTGAGTATTTTATTATTATGACGGAGACAGTATCTGATAAATTTGGTAGTAAACTGGATATTTTAAGTTCACTTGCTTTGGGGTCGAATGAAAGTTCAAGCTCGTTGTCTGAATACTCTGTTCAATTGTTACTACTGGTAGGATTATCTTTAAAAGAATGCAATAAAGATTTCAATGATGATGTAAATAAAGGAATAGGAATTTCGGTTAAACCTTTAACTTTAGAGCCAAGACCACCTATGGTTGAGTCTAGTGAAAATATAAAAACATATACAACTAGGTTTGGAACAAATGGGTTTATATCTCGAAATAATAGGAACATTCAAAGGGGTAGAATGAGTGGAGGAAGCATAAGTGGAATAACAAGGAGTATAATCAGACAATCAGATGATAATCTATGGGATATGCCCTGTTCAGATATGGGAAACTTGACATTGGGTGATATTAGGGAAGCAGAAAGCAAAATGAAGGCAGAAGATATAACACTTGATCAGTATGTTGAAAGGCAAAAAGAATTCATAATTAAAAGAGGCCCTGCTTCTCCATCACAAAATAGACGAACAAACAATTTCAATCAAACATTTGGAGTTGATAATACGAGTAATAATTCATCAAATGTTCAACGGTTGTTTTCTGGAAAAAATCAGCATCAGCCGAATTTTTTGGATTCAGTTATCAATTCAAAAAACAACCAAAAGTCGAATATTCAAAGTTTAAATGCTTCTAAGAATAGTGACAGTGATGTTTTGCCAGATAAATTTGTTGAAAATACCTCAAAAAGAGTGATTTCTGTTATTCCATCAGCTTCTAATAGAAAATTGTCGACTTTTTCAGGGGATTTTTTGAAAGGACCAGCAAATTTGTCCTTATTTGATATGAATACACCAATATTTGACGATGACTGTAATGATTCTGTTGACTTCTACACGCCAAATGTAAATTCGGTAAACAATACAATAAATCGAGAAAACCCACAAACTGTTGTATCTAACTCATCAAGGGTTGCGGAGATATTGTCAACAAGAGCAGCGGTTACTGGTACAAATACAATCGCAAGTCATACAAATTTAAATGCGACACCAACAACCAATAACTCCTCTGCAAATGTATCTGCAACAACTGCAACGGCATCTAATTTTAGTTGGTCAAACAGGGTTGTAAATCACAATGACACTCACAAAAACAATGCTAATCTCGCTAATTTATCAGCATCTTTCCCGGCTTTATCAAAAAATACGCAAATAAACCAAACACCGAATAGAAGTAATATTTTGGGTGGGAATCAACACTCACCACAATTAGACTCGAATAATATTTTACATAGACTGCAAGCAGCTGCTGGCCTTTCATCTAGACTTTCAACTGGAAACAACTTAAATAATAACAATATCAATATTAGTACTAATAATGATGGGAGCGGGAATGTTTACAATAGCAAATATAACCAACAAACTCATATCTTAAGGCCAAATAGTGAAGTCTCAAATGAATACCCTCCTTTATCTTCCGCCTCAAATGTTGGCTTGTGTTACTCTAGTCACAGCGTTATACAACAAAAAAACAATCAGGTTAAAACCAATGATGCTGGGAGACTTTTGATGTCCATCATTGGTGCAGGTCAACACAAAAATGATGACGATAAAAACAGTTTTGGAGGCTATTCAAAGTATTAGCTAAATTTATTTACTTTTTTTTGTTAGTATAGTCCTTTTTAAGATGCATGAAATAGTGCAGATAAGGTATCTTCATTTTTCTATTACACCAGTAATACACTAATATTTAGTTTCACTTTAAATTAAAAGCAGTGTAGTTTCCATTATTTACCATTTGAGCGCCAAATACGATATTTTACATTAGTGTGATAGTCAACTGGTCAGATGCGGTATAAATATCGCTAATTATTATTAGTCAAACATATACATTGTTTGCATTCATGAGCTGTTGGAATTGTCACTTCTGTGCTATTTATGTTGGTTTAAACTACATTTTCTTTCTGTACTATTGAATTCTTTTTTCTATTATAGCAAGCACTTTAAGATTGCATTATTTTTTGTGAAGCATAGGCAAATTAAAACGGTAATTTTTCTTGGAATTCAATTAAGGAAATAACAAGGTGGTTTTGATTTTTTTTAAAAATAGTTTATTAGTTTATAACTTTCAGGGAGAAGGCATAAAGAAATGATGGCTTGTACAAAAATTTTTGAAATTGATGAAATAAATGTAGGTTATATAGTTCGTAGTAATACAAATAGTGGAGAAAAAGATAGTTTTGTTGATTTAAAAGCGAGTGATTTGTTTGATATAGATATGAAAGGCGAATGCGATATTTGTAAAAAAATAGAGAGTAAATTTAAATTATTATTGAATGATAACGAGAAAACATTAATGATTCAGTCAAACTGGAGGGACTTAATAGATAATTTCAGCGTCAAGTTCGTTCCAAGACTACTTTCTACACCGAATAAAACAGGATTTGACATGGAGAATGACAATATTCTTGAAAAATTATTACGTTACAACCGTTTAAGAATAAACAATAACCTCCAAATACACTCTGAATTTCAATATAGCAATAAAAAAAATGGAAGCAATATCAGGAACAACTCTAACGATACTCCTATTATTGGATTAATTCACCCAAAACAGTATTCAACGAGCATTGATTACTTGTCTGAAAATAACTCGGAAAATACTGGAATATTTATAATTGATGAGTTAAGTCAAATATTACATGATAAAGAAATAATAATGTGCCAAAGGTATATTTTATTTGAAGATAAATACTTTCAAAATATCTATGAAAAGGAAATAAAATCTCTAGTATGGGCAGTAAATGGCACTATATATCATGCAGGTGAGGAAGAATATAACATAAAGGATATTAAAGAAGTAAAGTCATACTTCAACATTTCCTATTCTAACCCAAAACTACCTCTTCCACTAAATAACACTCCTTTAATATTTGTAAATGATTTAAAGGGATTAAAAGAAATAATAGGAGAAATATTGAATTCAATGGAGATTCACTACAGAATTTGTGACGATAATTCCCCTTTTATATTGTCAATAGATTTGGAGCATCATTCAATTCAAACATATAGGGGATTTGTCTCACTCATTCAAATGAGTACCAGGGACAAGGACTATATTATAGATCCATTTGAAATTTTTCATGAGCTTGTTATATTGAATGAGTTAACTACAAATCCAAGAATTTTAAAAGTATTTCACGGATCAGACTTTGATATTTTTTGGCTTCAAAGGGACTTTTCCGTTTATGTTGTAAACATGTTCGATACCGGCAAAGCGGCTAAACTTTTAAATACTCCAGGTGGATATTCACTTAAAAATTTGATGGATGTATATTGCAATATAGATATGGATAAAACATATCAGTTATCAGACTGGAGAGAAAGACCACTAACAGATGAGAAAATCAAATATGCAAGATCTGACACACACTATTTACCATATATTTATGATATATTAAAAAATTTATTGTTGTTACATTCACACATAAAACCTGGGTTTCTGCTTTCTACTTCTGATGCCATGATGAAGGTTGAAAACGGAAACATTTTGGTGGAGAAAGAAGATTCATCCAAATTTAATATTAATTACAAATGCACTGGCTCTTACATGACTTTTGAGATGGACACCCTGGACCCCTCTCCACTTCTTACCGCTTTGCATAATAGTCGTCTTGTTTCTGCAAAAGCTTATTTTACAAAGCCTGTTGATATTTGGGCAAAATCACATGCAATTAAAAGCAAATTTCCGAGATCTTGTATGAACAGTCAACTGGAAAGAGTATTGTGTTTAACTATTGGTCACTTCTTGCTGGTATGGCGGGAGGGTCTCGCAAAGTTGTTAGATTTAACTCCGAGTTATATACTAAAAGATGGTATGATTGTTAGAATTTGTAGTAAGCAGCCAACTAACGAAGCCGAATTGTTTGAGTTATTTAATCCCATTCCAGTGAATGTCAAGAGACACTCTGAAGCAATTTTGATTATAGTTAATACTGTTAAAAACAATATAGTTTCTAAAAACGAAGAGAATATATTCGAGTTTAATTCAGTTATTTCTCATATATTCTCAAACATATCTGACGGATCTATAAAGTGCAATGAAAAGGAAGATCTTAATGGTGCTTTTTGTTCTTCAAAAAAATCATTAATAAAATGTAAAGATATGGGAGATTTAAAATCAAAATTGTGTAATAAGAATATTAGCATTTATGATGAAAACGAACTGACATCAAATTCTATGTTAGGAGATGGCACAAAAAAAATTAAAATAAAGAGGTCAGTTGGCTCATCTGACAACTTTGCCAATAATTTATTTGGAGATCATTCGAATAAAAAGAATGCCATTGAAATTTCAAACGAGACTCTTATATCGATGAAAATAATAAATGAAATAAACAACAGTCTATATAGGGGAACTTCAAGTCATATAGTATATAAATCTCATGAAATGAATGAAAACTTTACATCTGATGATATAACGAAAAAGTCATACTTTCCTCAAAATAAAGTTGATGACTCCAATAGTATTAAAAATATGAAAAAAGATACTGATGATAGTATAAATGTAGTTGTAGAGAATGATCAAGTTCGAATTCTGAGAAAGTCAATAAGAGAAGAATATGATAAAGATAGTGATTACATTGATGGGAGGAAGGAAAAAAAAAGGTATAAGAAAACTGATAATGAACAAGATTGTAATCCATACAAAGACAAAGAAGTGCTTTGTGATCATAATTTAAATATTAATGTGTTAGAAAAGCAAAGCATTTCTGATATTCATGTAAAAATTAAGGGTTTACCTGCAAGTTTTGCCTGTGAAAAAAACATTCCAGATTTCATTAAAAATGCAGACTCATCATCTCCTGTAAAAACAAAAAAGTTTACCTCTTTAATGAGAACAAAAAAATGGCACAAAAGATAGAAATATTTGATAGTTTATTATTTTTTTATTATCTTAAAATTTGTATTAAAAAAAATAACTGCATTATTTAACGCACCGATACACTATGTAACTAATACATATTACTGCTTATTTGATATATTATTGTAGTAATATTTTTGAAGAGTCTCATTTAATTTTCTTTCAAATTCATATTGCTTGGTAATGTTTTCTAGCCTAACTGAAAAAATTTGTTCTTCTTTTTTCCATATTTTATCCTGAAGTTTTATATCGACTACTAGTTCATTAATAGTGGAATACAACTCCTGAATTTCAGTTTCAGATTTAATAGAGTTGGAAATAATTGTTCTTAGTGTGTCTTCTATATCCTCACGTAATTCTTTGTTCTGTTGGTTTAAGTCATTGTTTATAACCCTTAAATTTTCAATAATATTACTCAATGATGAGTTCAAGTCATTTTCTGTAAGCTCTGTTGTTAACATATACTCTTTTTTAAATGGAACGTAAATATATTTTGGATTATATACTGAATTTGATACTACTTCAATTGGGTTAATATCTCCAAGTGAGATTTTTCTTTCATCTATTATTTTATGCATTTCCTCGTTTATCAGTTTTTCAGCATTTTTTATTTCTTCTTGTGTTAGTGTTTTATCAATATTGTAATACTCACTATTTTTATTTTCAAGATTAAGATGAAAACTTTTATATAACTCTGAACCGTAAACTTCAGTTATATAATCAGGTACTTTTTGAGGATGATTTATCATATCTCTTACAAATAAATACTCTAGTTCACTTTTAATTAAAGCATGTGCTTGCTTATAGTATGTATCAACTTTATCACAAGCTAAACCCTCATCTTCTTCAATCTGTGCATATTTGTTTTCTTTAAGTAAATAAGGTCTAGGTAAGTTTAACTTTATAACCTTTGTTTCTAAACAGAAATCATCACCATTGTTACCAATATTTTGTCCAGATAAGTTATTATTTGCAATTGTACTATTATTATTTTCAGAATTGTATTTAAGTTCGTGATGCTTCTTTAACACATTAATATCAATCTCAACCTTATTAACTGCTTGTGGAAGGTCATACAACAATGATTTGGCTTGTATCTTGTACATTTCAAGTCTAGCATTCCTCCCTATTGGATCCATTGACAAAATACTACCTCTGTCGCTAAATAATGATCCTGAATTCAAACTAAACTTATCGCTAAGTGTTCTGTGTCGACCTATAATTGAAGAAATGCTACTTCTATTTGATATTGCATCACAGATTAGAGTTTTTTTAGATATTATTTTTGGATTGTGTAGTAAACCTTTATCTGAAAGTTGTAAATTAGCATTATAATCAGAATTGCCATTATCATCGTTATTATTTATACTAATTTCAGATTCTAGTTCATAATTTTCCATGCCAATTGGATTAAATGGGCTTGGTTTATTTAGATTTTTTAATATATTTTTCGATTTTTCTAATATTGTACTCTCATTGTGGCCGTTATTAATACTTGTATTAAAATTGGAACGTATAGAGGACTCACCATACGTAGAAGAAGAATTGACGTCATTAAAATGGTCAAATCCAATAGAAGATATTATTTTTATATCGTCTAAGGTTAATTGGGGCTCTGGCAACTCTAATTTTCTTTTTCTAATTATTTTTAGTGGTTCCTCAAACTTAAATTCCTTTGTATCTTTGTTTTTCTCATATAGATACTTTTTATCCTTTTTTATCATGTTAAACTGCTTCAAACTTTTCTTTGATTCCTCCAATTCACTAAAAGTAACTTTCTTTTCCTTCTTCTTATCTTTATCTTTTTCGAATACTCCTTCTTCCGGAAACTCTTCAAATGGGATCTCATTCAGATAATCATTTCCCTTACACTTTTTATTTCTATATCTCATTATTGATGCATGTGAAAGCATACCAGATGCTTTAAGTTCCCTTCTTTTTTGTAACATTGCAACCCTTCTTGCTTCTTCTAAATGTCTTTCTCTTGCTTTTCTTTTGGCTTTTCTACCATTTGTATTAGCTAAACGGGCCCTCGCTTCGGATAACATGTCAATCTCATGTTCATCCAAATCAATAGAATCTGGTTTACTTGGTCTTGTTTCTGGATGAGGATCTATTTCACCCGGTCTCGGTTTTCTTGGATCGAAATCTATAGAAAATGTCTTACCACTTGCTCTATCTAACAATTGTTCATAGTGCTCAAGGCACTGATGAGCAGTTCTACCAACTAATGGAGCAATTGTTCGCCATTGACACGGAAACAATTTTGTTAAGTGAAGCAACTTCTCTTCTTCTTCTCTTGACCAATCTGATTTCTTAACTCTTGGGTCCAACCACTCATACCATCTTGACTTACATTGCTTTGCAGATTTCATTACCAGAAGAGATGCAATACGAGACCAATTATTGAGCCCATACTTCATTACTGCTGCCTTAAGGATCTCATCTTCGCTATTCTTCCACAAACTACTTCCACTTATTTGACTCATTTTTAAAGACGAAACGCCTCAAATAATGATATAAAGTTTACTTCTCACCTATAACTGACAAATTTATATATAATTATTCCCTTGTTACAATTATTTTAGTATATCTTGTTATTCTCATGAAGTTCACAATGGCACAAATTGGCGCCAGTACATTTAATATTGCGTTTATGGTACAAATGTTTAAAGACTAGCAATATTTACAATTTCTAAAACTTAATACTACAAATTCGAATATTTATGCCAAATACATATGTTACTTTATATAGTTAAATTTTAATAGGTATCACTTTTCGCTTTATTATTTCCATTATTTGCGAAAATGGATTTTATTACACAGCCAAAACAAGTTTCGAATGACATTCCTGAATTTGGAAATCCAAAAAAAAGATTAACAAAGAGCCAAAAAAAAATGATAGCGAGAGAAAACAGAAAACTCAAACTTAGATCAAGAAGAGCTGAAGAAAGAAAAAGACAAAGAAATCATGCATCTTCTGAGAGAAAAAAATTTTTGGATTCGATGTCAGAAAATGAAAGAAGATCATATATTCTAAGAGAACGCTTTCTTAAAGAACATAAGTCCTTCTTTCTTTCAAGTTATAAGGTAAATCACTTTTCAGAATATACATATCGTGATTCAGGTAAACCTCATATTTGTTTTAATTTAAGTTTCGAAAATAAAATGACTGAAAAGGAGGCCAACTCACTAATTCGTCAAATATCTCTAGGAAACAGCTTTATGTTGAGATCTTTAAAAATATTTGAAATCTCAAATCCTGGATTAGATGCAATGAAAACTCTTTTAGATATTTCCCCAAATGCGAAAACATCCAAATCTTACTACGATAAATTTGGTTGGAAGGGTTGGATAAATTTTCACATTTCATCTATAAAACCAGACGATTATTTTCACAAAATAGGTGTACAAAAATATTCAATGAATAAATGGCTTATGGAATTGCATGAAAAACCATTTTGGGAGGTTTTTCCATTAGGAAAAATAGTAGTTCTTTCACCCGATTCTACAGAAGAACTAGAGGAATTTGAACCAGATAAGGTTTATGTTATTGGTGGGCTTGTAGACCGTACTGTAACAAAAAATGAATCTCTAAATCAAGCTTTGGAAAAAAAATGTATATGCAAAAGACTCCCTGTTAAATCCCTTATTAGTGATAGAGCTAATTGTATTTTGAATGTAAATACAGTTGTAGAGATATTGGTAAATAAGTATCACAATAACGATTGGAAAACAGCCATTTCTCAAGCTCTTCCTACAAGAAAGGCTCAAAATTACGGTAGAAGAGCTCTTAGAAAAAGTAAAATAAGTTCAAACCTTCCATAACTGTGCGATTTTCAATAATACAGTTAATAATTATCACCATTCACTTTTAATCATTAATCATAATACTAATTTAACTATTTTCTTACACTATTCACAAATCAATTTAATTAAAATGAATTGTAATTTATTTCAATATTAATCGTAATTTTAATTCAAAGTGAGCATTTATGATTTACCGGTATTACATGCAATTACTATCCACATGCACTAATAGTAATAGTTTACAAAAAAAGAAAAAAAAGTTTATTTAGAACTTCGACTCTTATCATTAGAGATATGATTTTTTAGAATTATATTTGGTGTCTTATTTTAGATTTATTGGCTGAATAGTTTTTTCTTTCTAGTATTATTAGATTTAAAATTTAAAAAAAATTACTACTCGGTGAATGCAATTTAATCAAATTAGACAGGCGGGCCGTACACATTTTGAAAGGATCTTTAAGTAATATTATGACTTTGAAAACAAGGTAAAAAAAAAGAAAAAGATAATGTAAAAAAATATAGCAATTAAAGTGGTAATTTAAAATATAAATAAATAATCTTAATGAAAGTATATTTTAACGTTTACTGTTGACAATTCGTGAAACTTTATTCAATCTTGAATCCAAGCAACAGTTTGATAGTGAGGGGTTAGAATAATTATTTGATTGGAATGGAAAATAATTTAAACAATACATTTTTTATTTAAGAGGATTAAATAAAGTGTTATTGGAGCTAATAGTTTTGGTTTTTCACTGACTGAAGTTTGACAATAAGCTGTTATTCTGAGTACATAATTTATAATTAACAAATTATAATAATGCTATGGGGTCATCCGCAAGCTTACAATGTAATAGTTGAAATAATAGAAGTTCAGAATTTAGTATGGCCTGTAGAAATAGCTCTTACTGACAAAAAATCTAAAATTGATGCAAAATTACCAAATCCATTGGTTGAGGTTGCAATAAGAGGTCAGAGCTACTATACTGATTCTAAAGAAGCAACATCATCATGTGCATTTAACAAAACATTTTACTTTCAGCATTTAATGTTGGATTCTTCTGAATTTCAACGATCCACAGTTGAAATAAGAGTTTTAAATCAAGGATTTTTTAAACAGGAATTAATAGGATTGTATACAGGTTCATTTGAAAAGATATATAGTTTACCAAATCATAGATTATTGAAGACACTAGTTCCAATAACAATCCCTGAGAGGCCATCAATACCACTTGGTTATATAAGATTGTCGATATATATACTTGGTGAAAACGACTTAGTTGCACCAGAGGATTCATTTGGTTGTGATGATTCATTTGGTAACATTGTTTCTATTTCCAATCAATATATTCAAAGTACAGAACTTGCAATAACATATTACCATTTGAATTTTAATATACACTTGGCAAGAGATGTTTTGTTGCCAGATTATGCTGATTTATCACATCAAGAGGCAGATGGCTATTTACCAAGTCCTTTTGTGAGAATAGTAGTCTTAGATAATGCGTTGGAAACAGCAATAATTAGATCTTCGCCTTCACCAGTTTGGAATGAAACCTTAAAATTCCCTGTAGGCATTCCTTGCTTAGACGATAGAATAGTTCTGGAATTATGGGATGCTCAGGGTGGTGGTGATGGTCCAAGACTTGTTGCACAAACAAAATTAAGTTTACAAGATATTCTTCAATCAGAACTAGGACCAACATGGTTACATTTTTATGGTCAAACAACTGGACTAAGAGGAAGTGCTATCGATATTAAAAGTATTGCAATTAGTTCAATGAACTCACAATCAAATGGACAAGTAAATACGACACAAATTATACCTGTTACAATAAAGTCTTCAACTTTTGGAGTGCTTGGAATGTTTGATACAAAACACGTTGCATCATACCCATGTGTTGCTTATCTCGGGAGATTGTTAGTTTCTGCAAGCTTATCAAGAATTCCAAATCCGACTCCGATTAAAAATTTTTGTCAACCTGCTGAGTTACCTAAGGTGGATCCATATTTACTTTGGGGTGATATTTATGAGATAAGTGGGTTAGGTCTTCCTTCAGAAGTGTATATAGAACTAAGTATTGGATCATGGACTTATTGGGTTATTCCAGATCCAAGCAATAAAATTTCTGATTCATTCCCATTAACTCCAAATTTAGGTAGAATACCAGACCAGATATTTGCTATGCCAGATATAGATATGAGTGCAGACCTATTAATAAGAGTATTCACAAAAGATGAATCACAGGATAGACCTCTGTTTCATTCATACATCAGAATTTCAACGAATGAGATGTTAAGGTATTCTTCAGATAGACCAAGATGGTATCCATTATTGTCTGCAGCACATTATGGCATTATGGTTGGACAAGATATACCGTATGATGAAGCAGCAGCCTTATCACATATTAAACATTATGGAATGATTTTGGGGTCATTTATTCTTAGAAAAAGTGATCAAGACAATCAATTTGAACATTTTGTGCCCTCATCCTCGAAAATAAAGAGGCCAAAAAGGATTCAATATAATTTATGTCGTTGGATTTGTAGAGCATATATATTTCAAGCAATAAGATTACCTGTAGTAGAGTCAACATTGCCGGATTCACTTGTCATGGTAACTTTGGGAGGGGGAACAGTTCTTACTGAAGTTATACCGAAAACAGTAAATCCAGATTGGCATGAGGCATTAGTTTTTGATGCAGCTCTGCCAGAAGATTTATCAATTGCACAATGGTTAAATATAGCAGTTTTGCATGAAGATATTGTATTAGGTTCAGTAGCAATTTCACCTTTATATATTGGATTTATGAAAAAAAGTCGTCCAGAATGGTTTATATTACAGACACCTAGAACACCTGAATGTAAAGCTAGAATACTCTGTACATTTGAATTGGTAAAAATAGGTGATATAAACAGTAATATACTATATTCATCGTTAAGCAATATCGATTTTAATTCGACATTTGGTAGCAACCTAGAAAGAAGCTCAAATGTACAACAAACAGATAAATTAAATAATTGGTTTATTCCAGATGTTACACCAACATATGTTCCATGTGATATCCATTTATTTTTAATAGGAATTAGATTAAGAAATCAAAGTGACTCTGTTAATTCAATATTTTCACTTTCCTCATCAGCAAAACCAATAATACAGTTTGAATTTGGTAGAGATCCAGAGAAACCTGAGAATAGATTGTGGATACAGCAAGCTACAGAACCAATTCAAGGTGATTCTGGAAAATACAATTACCTTAAAAATTTCTGTTTAAAATGTCATATTCCTGCATCACCAATATACCAGACATATTTGGAAATAAGAGTTTTAGAACCTGTAAATGTTTTTGGAACAAAGTGTCGCGAGTTTGGAACTGCATATTTACATTTAAATCAACATTTACCTTGGATAGAAGAGTATCACCAAAGATCATTAAAAACAGAATTTCAGTATTTACCACCGTTGATGTCAACTAAGAAATGGTTAAATAGTGGTAAAAAGTTTTTAAGTAAATATTACAAAGGACCGTGGAAGTTCTGGAAGAATAAAGTTAGTGAATCGCCATCATTATCTCCAAAAATGAATTTAAGTGGAAGTTCTAGTTCAAAATTGTCATATAGGTCGTCATTGATATCATTGCCTACTGGTGAGATAGTAAACAATGTTGGGTTATGTGATGATTTTAATGATATTTCATTTGGAAATGAAGAATATGATGAATTAGGTAATAGTTATTATAATAGGCAAGGAGATAATGAAAATAATATAAAACTACCATTAAATAATGATGAAAAAAGTGAATTTGATGACTTCTTTGACATATTCTACGAACAATCTTCAACAATACCAGCGGATAACAGCCAACTTATAAAAGATAAAACACTTTTATTATCGACAGACAATAAATTTGAGATAGGGTTACCAAATTTAATACAGGATTTCTTCTTTAGTAATGATGGTAATAATGTAAAATATGGTAAAGAAAGTATTCAAGAAAACGATATTAATACGAGTGAATTAAACAAAGAACTGTCGCCAATAAATTTTTTAAAATCAAATGAGCTTTATAATAACTATTATAATTTAACTGAAGAAGAATCATTTGCAAATGATCCGGCATTAAATATACCAATACATGATTTAGAAGCACTAAATTCATGTATATCTTCTATGGAGTCATACATAAAACCAATTATAGATGATAAATCAACTGAAAATTACTACATGCTATCCGAAAATATAAGAGATAAGACAAATAAATATTATAATATATCGAAAAATATTAATTGGGGAATAAGATCACAACTTTATGATACAAATGTTAAAAAAATGTTAAATAATGAAAAAATGAATCTTGATTGGTTTTTAAAATACGAATTATATGAAGATTTTGGTGAAATTGACACCAATGAGTTACTACTTGAAATGGAAGATGATGACAATAATGATTGTCAGGATGAATTAAACCATGAATATGAGACAGAATTAGATATGGATGAATTACCATATGATTCAATACCAATAATATCAGCAAATAGAGTAGGAGAAGCAGAAGTTGTTGGATTCTTGAAAATATATTGTAAAATACTATCGAGATATTCAATTAATAGGAATATTAATTATAAAATAAGTGACGAAAATGATAATATGAATATCCAAAACAAAGGTGAGGATCAATTAATTGCAAAAACACCCGTACCGAAATTATTAAATTTATCTTCAAGAGAAATAAAAGAAAATCAAATAAGAGAATTAAGAAAAAGCAGTATTAATATGAATATAGCTGACGGTAATGTTAATAATTATATGGATATAGGAAATATGAATAATAGATCATTTTCATCATCAAATTACTCATTAGTATCATCTTCGTCATCATCATCATTTATGACTAAATTACACAACAGACGTTTTTCATTATCATCATTCGAAGGCGATGTATTAAGTAATACAAGTGATAGTAGTTATGTAAAAGATGGCTATTACTATGATCCACTGTTAGAGAAGTTAAAGAGGCAAATAGCAGATATTAGTCGTTTAAAGGTTAGAATATATGTGTTAACAGGACATGGGTTTGTTCCACCGAAGGTAAATACGAGAAATGCGTTATTAGCTCTAAGTGGAACTGGTGGTTGTTCAAGTGATAATGAAGCAAATTGGTATATAAACGTTAAAACAGGTCCAAATTCAACAAGCTCATTGGATATAAGTAATGCAGGCAATAGTGGTTACAATATTAGAAATAGTAGTAACATTGACAGTAATAATAACAATAATAATAGAAATAATATAGGTAATGTAATTACGTGTTTTAAAGGAGGAATATTTGAAATAAATGATGCTGAAAGTATATCAAAAGGTTTTTCTCCAGATTTTTACAAATCATATGAATTAGATGCAATATTACCAGTAAATGCATTATTAACGATATCAATAATGAATAAGAGTAGTAATATATCAACATTTTACGGAAGAACATATATAGATATAGAAGATCGTTTTTTTCATCCATTATATCAAAAAACATTAAATTCTGACACATTGTTACCTATTGAAATAAGACAATTATATTCACAAAATGATGATTTGGTAAGTAATATAACACAAGGTTCAGTTGGCAGTTTGAGATGTTGGATACATGTATTACCACCAGAAATAGCAATTTTAAGACCGTTATATCCATTAAATCCACCAACGGCAGAAATATGTCAGGTAAGAGTAGTAATATATAAATTAAAGAATATACCAATATCAAAATTAGTGAATAATTCAGGGATGACTGGTTTAATAAAATTTGGTGAACCGTCAATATCATTAATGGTTAAAGGTCTAATGTCGCCAAATAGTAACACGGTAATAGAGCAGGATACAGATACACATTGGAATAGTAGTGACGGAACAGCTGTATTTAATTGGAGGTTCGTATTTAATGTACCAGTTCCATGCCATTTTCCAATATTACGTTTACAAGTATGGAATAGAGGTTTATTGGTATTTGGTGACGCATTATCAGAGTGTTCACTTGATTTATCAAGCTATTTAATGAGGTCTAGAAAATTAAATAGTAAAATAAATATAAATCGTACATTGATAAATATGTGCCATCCAGCAAGACCAAATGAGAAAAGAGGTGAAATGGAAATAGAGATATCTATATTGCCATTATCATTAGCAGAATCAATGCCAGTAGGTATAGGACGTGAAGAGCCGAATAGAGATCCGTATTTGCCAGATGTAACTGATCATAGAAATTATATTACAACAAGTGCATTCGGTAAAGGGTTCTTCACAGCAACATCAAATGTAAAGTGGGGTGCGAAACTATTAACATGGTTAATTACAGCGGTAGTTATAATAACAATATTGTCACTATTAATCAAATTATTCAAATAATAAATGATAACGACAAATATAAACATTTAAAAGTTAAATAAATAATAGATAACCAACAGACCAATCATAATAGTATCGAAAATGGATTTCTATCTACATAATTTTTTTTTTTATTATATTTACGGTTATTATCCAACTGCAAATTGTGTTTACCAATATCGTTATCATAAATATTAAATTGATTGATTTGAATATCATCATTTATATTATTTTTTTTGTTGTTATTTATATTATCAATACTATTGGCATTTTTATCTATCCACAAATGGTCAATATACTTATTTTTAATGAATTTCTTGAGTTTATTGTAGTCACTAAAATATGTTTCTGAATCATAAGGAAATGATTCAATATTGCTAAGATATTTTTGAGCATCACTCTAAAAAAAGAAAAGTAATTCAGTTCTAAAGAAAAAATAAGTAAACTTACATAGTTTCCATTATTGCATATATATTTAACTTCATTCAAGGTCCATTTTGATAGTGATATGCTCTTTACCTTATGATTAAATTCTCGACTTTAAATACAGTTAATGTTTTAAAAATATATATTTGTAATGTAAGTATTACATAGGTTGTGAGTTTTGGTAAGTATAACTTACTGTATTCCGGAACAAGCAGAACATACAAATGTTCCAAAATCTAAGCAAATGTAATTTGGACCTATTTCGTTGCAATTTGCACATTTTCTATTGAAATTACAGCTCTTTTGAAATGATCTTATAATTTCAATAAGCGAGTTATCATTTTCAGTGCAAGTATTCATTTTTTATGTATTGAAGTCGTATTGAGTTAATTTTAATTTTTTTTATCATTAATTTATATTTGACAAGTATTGGTTTATTTTGTGCTAAGTACCGTGCGCCACACATGCAGTATTTTCATTAATGTTACTCTTTTACTAGACTTTTTGTTATGTATGCTCCATAAAATTGCTCATTAATTAATGAACGAAGTGTATTCTTTGAGAAAGAAAAAAGAATCAATGCATTGATTTTTATGGAGCTTAGCCTAATTGTAGTTTTTATGTGGTTCTATTGATGCAAGTGGCAATAGGAATAGAGGTGTGTTAGTTTTAAGCAAAAACAAAAAGAATGTTTGACTTTTATTCAATAATAATTATTATTGTTGCTCAAGTTTTTTTTTGAATTTTTCTTAATTTATCATTATGCAAACAGGAAATTACATGCTAAAAGATAATTTAGAGTTTTTACCGCGTGATTATGAATATAAAAAATTAAAAGTAATTTTTAGAGTAAAGGCTTAGTATATAAAGGAAAGGAAAACAAGATAAACTAGAGAGAATAGTTTATAATAAGGGGTCTTGAAGTGGTGGTAGTTTAACTGGGATATTAAAAGTAAAATTTTCGAGTATTTTTTGTTTATAGTCTTATCATTTTTTTTGTGTTGCATAGTGGATATAATATATGAAAAATAAGAGAATAGTATTATGAATATACTTGATGTAGGTAAATACAAAGGTAAAGAGTTCGAATATGTAGTGAAAAATGATCCAGGGTATGCAAGATGGGTTTTGAGTTTGGAGTCACCAACAAATAGGTCACTAGTAGAGTTTTCAAACTACTTAAAAAACAGAGGTTATGTGAAAGTTGGTATGAATATAACAAAAGAAAGCAACATTAGCAATGAATCGAATAGTTTTGTGATGGTGAATGGGTTGAAAGTACCAAATAATAGTAGTTCACATAACGAAACAAATAAATATAATTTATTTAGTAATGGAGTGAACAAATGTTTAGTTGGGAACAACATAAATAACAGCCAAGAAATTTCTGATAGTAGCAGTGGTAATTTTTCGAGAATTGAAGAATCGAAGATAATTTATGACAATAAAAGTGAATATATTAAAAAAAATGAAAACAAAGGAAAAGATTTTATTGAGAATAATAACAATATGAATATAAGTAACGGCTATGACCATTTAAATTTTGGAATAGATAATAAAAAGGATGATATAATTATAGAATGTGAGAAAGAATTAAACGAACTTATTTCTGATGCAACCATAATGGGAAATGAGTTAAATACCGTGTTATCTGGGAAAAAAATAAAATTAGATTGTGGTATAATATTTTCACTAGTTAGTCCAACGATGTTTAGGATATCTTCTGAGAAGAATAACAAGTCATCTATGTCTCTTCCAAAAATATTAGGGGACTACTTAAAGGAATACAAAATAAATGAGAACATAATATCTAGGAAAATTAGATTGTCTCATACGGGTGTGCATGGAATAGACTCAAAACCATATGGCAGTTTATTTATTTTTCCAGGGATTTACTATGAAAAATTGATTAATAGAATAAAAGATAGGTTCGATTGTAATTTAAGTCCAGTGCCGGAATTTATATTGGATAACTTTCCAGAATTTAAAAATTACGAGATTGAAGATATAGACGGTGATTATGAGAAAATATCAGATCTAACACCTAAGTATGATCCAAATACAATAGATTCTTCAGATTGTGGTATTTGTAATGGTTGTATATACGAAAATGTATGTTATGAGTCACTAAATTATTTAAAAATGAATTATCCTAATTTATATAATTCACTAAGACCATTTCAAAAAATTGGGGTTTTAACCGGTTTAAAGAAAGAAGGAAGAATATTAATAGGTGACGAGATGGGACTGGGAAAAACTCTTCAGGCTTTATCAATAATAACTTACTTTAAAAGTGAATGGCCTGTTTTGATAATATGCCCTTCTTCAATTAGGTTTCAGTGGTACCAACAAGCATTGGATTGGTTATCTCCAGCGGTAAGTAAGTCAAATATAAGTTTAATTAGGACAAGTAATGACGAATATAATAGAAAATGTAGTATAATAATAATATCTTATGATCTTATAACAAGAAATGAACACTTTAGATCTTATTTTGGGAGTAGTTTTAGGGTTGTAATTTCAGATGAATCCCATTTTCTAAAAAATTCAACGGCGAAAAGAACTCAGACTATAGTTCCAATACTTCATAATGCAAAAAGGGTTATATTATTAAGTGGTACCCCGGCATTAAATAATCCAACAGAACTTTATGAACAAATAAACGCAATAGTTAAGCCTAATCCAGAGTTTTACATAAATTTGGACAAAAAAGGTACTAATTTAAACAATACTAAAAAACAAAAAAAGACCAAGGGTAAAAAACACAAATCTTCTATGAAGGTAGTTAAAGATGGGTGTGAAGAATACAGCGATGAAAGCAATAGTAGTGATGATTTGTTAGTAGATAGAAAAAAGAAAAGACTTATTAAACAAATACCTAAAAATGGAGGAAATGATTTAAATGTTTTAATTATATCCCCAAGATTTCCAAATTATTTGGATTTTGCACATAGATATAGTGATATAAGAATAAACAAATTTAGCCATAAAAAAGAGTTTTATGGGAGTAGAAATACCGAGGAGCTTCATTTATTTATTAGAAAATCAGCGATGATAAGAAGACTTAAAAAGCAAGTTCTTAGCGAATTACCTCCTAAACAAAGAAGCAGAATACCTCTTGAAATCAAAGATAAATCGGGACTTAAAAAAATAAGAGAATTATTATCTGATTCTAATATTCAACAGGATAATACTGAACTAGATGATAACGACTTAAAAGTGTCTAGTTTGCATAAATTAACTTGTGAAATAAAAACTCAACCTGTACAAGAATATATTGAATACTTATTAGATTCAAGTGATGATAAGTACGTTATATTTGCTCATCATCACATTATGCTTGATGCTATTGAATCTGTTCTCCTTAAACGTCGTAAAAATAATTATTCTAATAATCAAACTGGCTGTTCATCTAGGCCTTTTCTTTTCATTAGAATAGATGGTAAAACTTCTGGAACAAAAAGGGAGGAATATGTTAAGGAATTTCAAAGTAATACCAACTGTAAGATTGCACTTTTATCTATAACTGCATGTGGACAGGGACTTAATTTAACTAGTGCAGGAACAGTTATATTTGCCGAATTATATTGGGTTCCTGGAACAATGCTACAGGCAGAAGATCGTTGTCACAGAATAGGGACTAATTACTCATCTATAAACATTCATTACTTGATTGCAGAAGATACCTTGGATGATAAAATGTGGGGAACTCTTTGCAGAAAACAGAAAATAATGGCTTCTACGTTAGATGGAATTGACAAGAGGAAAGACGATATTCAGCACTTTATCGTTAATGAAAGGTAATTAATTAAGCAGACATGAGCAAGGTAAACATTTGTTAGTGTAAATAACAAACAAAATATAACCCATAAATCATTTAAAACACTGTAATTAAAAGAAAAAAAAAGATTAACAAGTAATTTTCTTTATTAAGTGAGGAAATCGGAATTTATATGATTATATAGTATAATTTTTATCTAATCAACCCTATTTTTCCTTCTTCTCATAGTGTTTCCGGATTTATTTGTATTATCATCTGTGGTATTTGAACTTAATTCTTCATTAGTGTCACTTCCTTTTTTAGTTGAATTATTTTTATTCAAATTGCAAACTTCACGTTTGCAATCACCACCTTCCTCATTGACTTCACCTTTAACTGCGTTTTTACTCTGTTTCTCACGTTTTCTAATCGAATATATTACATATACACCACCAACTACAGTTAAGAATGTTATTATATACATTGAATATGTTGTGAAGTCATCCATTTCTTCTGGCCTGTAAAAATGTGCTTTCCAAAGAGCAGCGGAAGTGGCTGCCCCAATTGCAACCATGCTCACGTAATTAATATCATCACTCTCAGCGGAAGATAAAGGTTCAGGATCTATAAGACCATACAAATTCCAAATATCGTTGTTTCTCACATTTTTTCGTTGTTCATTGTTATTGCTATTATTGTCACTATTTGAAATAGTTGTCATTCTCTCAATTTTTGCATTAATTATTATTCTATATCAAATTTTTGACAAAGTTAAAAATAACTAAAAAAAAGTAGAATTCACTTTTAATTATTTATCGTTATCTCTAGAGATACAACAATAAAATAAAGACCAATTTTAAACAATAAGTCGCCCTTCTTTTGTGAAAAAAATGCTATTCAGAAATAAATTATCAGCAACTATCAACTAAATTAAATTGTAAATAAGCTTTCCAGTCAAATTTTACATTAATCTTAGGACTAGTTTATTAAATAATAATATTGTTTTTTATTTTTCCAATATATAAAATATTAATAATTTTCTTGTAAACGATGCTACCGCCGAAACCTTTGAAAGTAATGGGGGAAGAAAGGCCCTTTACATGGAAAATGGCAATACAGAGCGGGAATTCAAATTATCACAGAGTACAAGGCAAAATTAAGCGTAATGTAACAGCGCCTTTTAAAAAAAGATTAGGGCAAAAATAAGGCGGTAAAATAATTGCAATTATTAAAGAAACGAAAGGTGTGGAATAATACAGCTAAATCAGCAGACATGTTGAATTTTGGAATAGTATTGTATTATTAAAAAAACCTGTTTAAATTTATATTTTAAGTCAAGTTGCATAATGAAATTTTTTTGGAGGATTTTTTGATATACCCATATTCTTATTAATCAACAAGTTAATACATTTAAAAGAAAGTAATAGTTTGAATACGTTAGAACAAATTAACGGTAATAATAAATCGGGAAGGTAATATGATAAAAATTTTAGTATTATTATGTTTTATTTTGCCTTCTTTTTATTGTAGCGAGGCTAACAGAGATGAAGTTTATATTAAATATTTAGAGTTATCGAATAGTTTTGAGTTTCATATTTCATCTTCTGATAGTAAATCTTCACAAGATGATGTAATTGATGATAAGATATGTATAAAGCTTTCAGAAAGAAAATCTGACTTAAAATTGAAAATTTCAGGTGTCCCTTTGGTTTATAATGGTGAAATAAATTTGTTATGTAATTGTATAGAAATAAATAATGAAGGTGTCAAAGATTTACCAGGTAAACAACTGAGTGGTCTAAATTGTACTTCAACAAATTACTTATTAGATCCGTCACTTAATTTGGACAGTAATGAAAGCTCTGACTTGGATGAATATGAGAATGATGCAGAGTTAATTAAATCGTTTATAAGTGAAATTAGGGACACTAAATTGACATTAGAAATTTTATTGTCACTTGACAAGAGGATTGAAGAATTTTGCAGGGTGTCTTTATTGGGATTTAGAAATAAGTTAGTTGCCTTTCCAAAATTGGAAGCCGAACACTATTCACTAATAAAAGTAGGAATGTTTCTTTGCGTATATTTTGGGAAGAAAAATAATTATTATTTCGAACATCCTTCACCAGTAACAGAAATACTAGAGGGCGATTTATTTGACACTGATTCAAACAGTGACATTAATTTTAACGTAAATGAATTTAGTGAAGGTAAACTTTTTAAATGGGATTATTCTGATGGTCAAAATGAGGCATCAAATATTCGCGATAATAATGATGAGGAATATTATAGTGAAATTGATAACCAGAATAGTAATGGTGGGGATAATAAAGTTAACATTAATAAAAGTAATAAAGATTTATCCGCAAATTTAAACCCATTCTTAAGACTCACTTATATTTTTGATAAGCCGTATCCAAGATTATTTGTGCGTTCAAATGTTCCATATACAAAAGCAATTAATGGACTTGATAGGTCAATAAAAAGAAATTTCTATAGTGTTGCAGGTAAATGGCAGATTTCAAATACTCCTGGTTACACAAGAGTCAAGAGTGAAAATAGTATATTATCTTTGTTAGGTTCTAAATATAATTCAATTAATAAAGAAGCTTATGTTATTGGAAAATTGAAAAATATTCACAATAAATGGAAAAATTTAACATTTAATTCAAGAGAAAAAGAGTTTTTAGGATGCCCAGTTGGGGATAGAAACAGCATGTTGGTATTTAGGAATTTTGAGATTTTTGATTCTACATACCACTCGTTTAAAATGTTTCCGATTAATATGAAATTTATGTCAATTATTAACTTAATGGCATCGAAATATCCAAAAAGTTACAAACATAACAATTTTGAAAATCCATGTAATTATGGTGGAAATATTAGAAGTTGCTTGAAACTTATAAGAGAAAAAATAAGAGACAAAACACTAAATTATATTGTCGGTAACTTATTTGTGAATATGATATACGAATTATGGATTACATGGGGAAGCGACATTTGGTATTTAATTTCGGCATTTGATTTTGAAAAATTGTTTCAAGATTATGGTTTTTCTTCAAATGTAGATTTGAATGTTTACAATGATATAGATCCAATAAATACTGTATTTACAAGACTTTTTAACATTGAGCCCTTAAAAGATGACAATTCTCAGGATATTATATCTGTATTGATGCAAAATTTACGTAATAATGATATTGAAACAAGTTCAATAGAAAAAGATCTGTTCCAATTTGGAGTTTTTTCGGTTAATCCATTGCTATTTAAAAGCTTTTGGGCAAATTTTTCTAAGAATTATTGCAATGTTATTTCGGATTCCGCTTTTATTACATGGGTTGGTAATAAGTTTACATTGAATAGGTCAGATACACAATTAATCGGTACTAATGTTGACGGAGATTATGATGTTGATTATAAATTTTATGATGATAATCAATTTGATTTTGGAAATGAGGATGAAGAAAATTATAATTTAATGGATCACAGTATAGATTCAAAATCTACCAGTAAATATAATGAAAAAGATTGGTCTTGGTTACTGGAACCACTTCCAAACTACTTTGATTCAGTTGATCCAGGAATAGAAATAGAACACTACTACAAGCATGATATAGGTGAATACAATTTACCCGAATTCTATGAATACGATGAACTGGCAGAAATATATTCAAATAATAGTCCTGGAGACGAAAAACAAAATGCAATCAACAGAAAAATGTTTTTCAGAAGTAATTACTTTAGTAATGAAAATAAAAGAAAATGGGTATCATTTATAGTAAAAAATGTGCCATTTAGGGATTCTATTAAAAGACATCTTGAATTTAAATGTAATATTGGATCATGGCCATATAAAGGTGGTTATACTTCTTGGATGGGACATTATATGTGCGAGGTAATAGCTATTTCTTATTTTTCATCAAATAAATTTGATTTTTCATCTTTTGAAAGTTATTATAAAGAAGACCCGACTTTCGT
Source organism: Cryptosporidium bovis (assembly GCF_009768925.1). Classification (NCBI taxonomy): domain Eukaryota; phylum Apicomplexa; class Conoidasida; order Eucoccidiorida; family Cryptosporidiidae; genus Cryptosporidium; species Cryptosporidium bovis. The sequence goes on from NW_027125022.1 coordinate 34,435, forward strand.
AAAAAAAGGTGGAAACTATTTTAAAAGACTATATAGACCTAGAATGATTGGTATTGAATTTGAAACATCTTATCCTCATAGATGTGGTATAGGCTATCTGGGTAATGAATCTAAGAAATCTTTAACTCATGTTAATGGATTTATTTTATTAAGGTTATCACTTGGATTTTGTATTAAAAATGGATTTACTCTTCAATGGTTGAGTGACAATTCATTTAATATATATACTGGGGTGTTTTATAAATATTCACAAATATTAGAAACAGGCTTGACATATTATCAAAGAAATGGCTTTGAATTATCTGGATCTGTCGAACAAAGAGTATATTCAAATTATACCTGTTCAGGTGTATTATTAGTTGAAAAAGAAACAGATAATAGTGAATCAGCATTAAATTCATATGAATTTAATGATCAAACCGTTGGGTGTCAGATATCTGTTGATCCTATTGTAGTAACACACGGAATTAAAACAGACGAGTTGGAGTTTATGAGAAGAAAACATATTGGACTTATGTACAATTACAAATTTGGTTGTGATGGTATGGAGTCGGAAAATAACGATGATGGGAATAATTTTAATGGTATTACTAATCACTGTGTAAAATTTTATCCGTTATTAGAAAAAATTAAAACAAAAGATGATAAAGTTGTCTGCAGATTCGAATTAGAGGAGAAGTGGAAAACGATTAATTCAAAGTTTCCTGATGTTTGTAAAATAGGAGCAAGGATAGGTGAATGTCATAAAACTATCAGAAAATCTCTTAAATGTAATCATGAAAATAAATTTAATTGTGAATTGGACAGTTTTATCATTGATACTTTTGTTAAACCTAAAAATGTTGAATTAATATCTAGTCACTTTAATCAAATATCGTTATTACTAATGAAAGGTATAAACAATTATGCCAAAAACTGGAATGAAGAAAGTGTAAATGCAGTTAAGGACTTACTTTCAAAGTTATTATCAAAAAATGATGTTGAGCTTATATATAATAAAGGTATTAATAGTATTATCAAAGATAGAATATCTATTTTCATGAATGAGTATAATAATTTAAAAGAAAACGAAATATTAAAAGAAATTAGTGAAATATTCTCTCATTCTGGTATACTTCTAGACGTTCATACATTACCTTTGTTTTGGAAACTTGTTTCATTTAGAATAGAAGATATCCATATATTTGTTAATAAAAATTATTCATTTGAAAATAACATTAAAAGAAACGAATCATTGGTAAATAAAATATTTAGATCAAAATCAGATAGGAATGGCTCATTTAAAAATAAGAAAATTGAGCGTGTAATATCTGTCGAAAATGATAATTTGACGAAGATATATGACTTTTCTTCTTCTATTCCGCAGTATTGTCCAATTGCAATAACATTTTATTGGATAGACAAGTATTTGTGGCAAATGTATAGATATCCAGGTTCGAAGTTGCAAGAAATTGCACCTATAGGTTCATGAATTATTATTTATTGCTACTGCTTTAAGAATTGTATGTATGTGTTTCACTATGTTAATTTTTAATGTTAATGTTAAGCTAAAATTCATTTTTTTGTGTAACAGCATGCCCAGTTGTTATAACGAGTATCGCATATTTGCCGCCTTTTTGTAGTTAAAGGGTTTTTGACTATTTGAGAAAAAGTTGTTTCTAAATAAATGGATGTAGGAACATCGTTATCGGTTAAACAAATATTTAATAAAATTGTGTGTTACATTCCCTATGTTTAAAGAGCAATTTTCCATTGGTGGTTTTAGATTAACTTTCTTTTTAGTAAAAAGTGATTAGAAAATAAGAGGGAAAAGTTAGTTTGGCGGTTGAATGAACATATGTATTGAAGGAAATAATGGAGGATTAAAACGAAGAAAAATCTTAGTAAAGGTGGAAAGAAAATTATTTCAAAAAGTTTTTACTTTTTTAATAGAACCAACAGTAATAAATATTAAAAAGTTACTCTTATTTTAAGAAAGATGAAAAAGATTTCTACAGTATTATCAGCAATAGTTGTTTCTATCGTTGCAATGGCAATAGGTCTTGTAAAATTCAATTTGGTGAATGTAAGTGAGAACAGTTTTTTGGATAAGTTATTGACACCACAAAACGAGATTCCAGACGATGTTGGCCCGAAAACAATGACTATTCAATATTGTGATACATGTGGTACGAGAAATTTGTATCAGCAAGTACAAAGTTACTTAGGTTCAAGAGTAACAGATCCAGATTTTCAACTAGTTCCAGTTAAATATAGGCCATCTCCATTATACAGAGTCTTAAGTTATACAATAACAGCTTCTCAAGTAGGACTTGGTCTAAGTGCATTTATTTTTCCGTCTTTCCTTTCATCGCCTCCAGGTGAGAATGGCCAACAGGGTGGTCCAAGAACTCATTTATTAATGTTAATATTTTTTGGAGGTAATGTATTAAGAGGTTTATTTACAAATTCGAATGCATTCGAGATTTATTTAGGGAAGGATTTGGTTTATTCTGCTCTTCAAAATAGCAGTTCAGGATATCCCACTCCTCCTACTATTGAACAAGTAGTTAAAATACTAAATGAGCATGGAATAAGTGTATTAGAAACATTAACTGACTGAATTAATCAAATAATGAAACAAATCAAGGTATTGTAATTTAATAGAGTTTTCTAGATAAATTGCTACGGCTTAATTATAGTATCTTTTCAATACTTTTCTTTTTATCATTTTAAATACTATATATTTTCAGAAGGAAACGTTTGAGTTATTGTTTTGCACATTGCACAAACAAATACATTATTACATATTATTTTCTTTAGTTCACTGATTGTTAACACAAATGTTACTAGTTTCATTCCAGGATTGAGGAGACTAGCGCCAGGTATTTAACAGAAACGAAATTTATGTATATTAGGCAGAATATAAGAAAAGCAACGGTAATTTTAATTTCTTTTTTCGAGAAAAACTTTCTGTTAAAGTGAGTTCACCATCTCGATTCATTTTAGTTTTACCTTGTAGCGGCATAAGAATGATATTTTCTTATTTTTTTCATTTATATTTATTGCAAAGTAAAATCATATTTTTACGAGGCATATGCATAAGTATATATACATTAACTGTGGGGAACGCCGGTATACCAGCATAAAGTATTTATATTCTGAAATAAATGAAATTAAATATAAAAGTGATGTTGGAATAAATACGATACAAATAAAAGAAAAATTATATTTAGAATATAGTGTGAATATTTATAAAGAAAAAGTACTAAATAAATACAAAAGTATTTATGTTTGTATTATGTGCATATATACATTTTGAGAAAAAGTGGAATAGGTATAAATAACAGTATTGCCGATAGTAATAAGATATAAAGAGTGACTTATAAGCGTTAAATAGGAACTCTAAATAAAGTCTGTTATTTCGAGAATAAAAGATCAATATAAATAATAAGTGTATTCAATAAATAAAATGTTTTTCAGCAGTGGTGGTTTTGGAGAATCACCGTTTTCCAGAAATGACGGAAATTCAAGTACGAGAAGTAACAGCATTTCAAAAGAGACCAGTTCATATAGCTATCTAAATTCAAATGATAATATAGAGAATAGGTGGAATAACAATATATTAACAACACCGTCTAGAAATTCATCATTTATGACAAGCAATGGTATTTTAAGTAGTAATAGCAGAAATGAGAATAATAATAGAATAAAAAGAATGTGTTTACCAGTAACAATATCGATGATAAAGAGAAATTTAGATACGAATCAAACTGCTTTTACAATATTTGGTACGAGAATAAGTTCAGTAACATTAGTAGGTTGGATTGCACATAAAGAGATACTTGCATCTAGAATGATATTTAGAGTATCTGACGGTACAGGTGGTATAGATGCTAGGTACGATGTAGATTCTGAGCTAATGGGAGATGAGGTTACAACTTATTTAGAAGAGTTAAGAGAAGGTACACTAGTTAGATTGGTTGGGCAAGTTGTTCCTGGGAAAGGCGACATTTCATCATATTTAAGTTGCTATACAATCATGAAGATAGACTATGCTGAATACGCCTATTATCATCCAATAGAGGTTAATTATATAATAGGTCAATTAGGTGAATTAAATGATATATATCCTGATGTCAGCAATGAAGATTTTTCTGGGATTGTTAATTCAAAGGTTGACAATGACGGTGTTTCTTTAACTGATAGTAAATCTGGTATTGATTTTAAATTACTTGAGAATATAGACGTTCCTGATGATATAACTGATATTATACAAAAGAACGTATATAAGGCATTGGCATATGAATTGAATAATATCAAAGATGAAAAAAAAAGATTATATGGAGTGAATAAGAATACATTGATTGAGTCACTGAAACAACACTATGAACCAAGTGTAGTTACTTCAGCGTTATTTGAATTGGAGTCAAAATATGCAGTTATATATGAAGCCATTGATGGCCACTATTGTGTATTGTAACCGTAGCACTTGAAATATAAAATTGCATTTTAATCCAATTATTTATAGGAATGATTGTAAAGAATGATCAATAAATTATTTAGTCATTGAATATTAAAGGGGAAAATATAAGTGCTAAATTATAATTAAATTTATTTAGAATTGCCGATTAAAAGTTAGGGTAGGACAAGAAGGTGAAAAGATGCGAATTATATAGATGAGATAAATTGATCAGCAAGTTAACAACAATTTTTATTAATTAGCTTTATGTTATAGTCTTGTTTGCACCAAGTAATATTTTATTCTTCACATTGAGACCACTATACCTTAAGTATTGATTTCTTTAGATATGAGCGTAAGTGTTTTAATGGATCCTCAACTTCAGGAGAAGTCAGTGATGAAATTGAATTAATAGGAACAAACAAGAACTTAATGTTTGAATTAAAATATCTTTTTTGACAAATTTTGCAATCTTTTAAAATTATCATTTTCAATTTTTTGTTATTAATTAATCTGTATTGAATTTTGTTTAGCATTACTTTTCGGTATTCCAATATACCTTTTACTGTAGTTCCATTGATTAGATTTATTTCAACCAATTTATAGTTTAGTGAATTTAGGAGTAACTCGATTAAGTTGCAGTTGCTATAAGAGTTTATGAATTTAGAAATCAACAATTAAGCAAATATTTAGTACTTAGTATGCAGCTTACCTTTTCAAACAATCTTTCCTTTCATTTTCTTTATTAATAAGTATTTCGGGAAAGTCGTATGTTAAGTCAAAAAGTGATTTGGCAATATTATTTTTCATTTACTTAATTTATTGTATCAATATTGAAACTACTTTATAGTATAACTATGAAATTTTATTTATAATATTTTATAAATAAAAAAGTAGTTACAAATGAACTTAATGTTTGTTGGTATTTAATATTCGTAATATATTATTTTAAGTCGCTGAGATATAAACGATTCAACCATAAATCAGTTGTTTAGATACAAATAAACAACAATTATAACGAATAAAGAAGGATTTGTATACTAATCAGATATTTATACCTTTTTCCATTAATTTTATCCTTTAGTTGAATTACTACTGACTTATTTTTTATTGCTAAACACTTATTAATATTTCTTGATAATAAAAATAGATATATTTAATTTTTAGATAACTGGACACTATTATTTTAGTTAAAAACACAGTTATATTTAAATATTAATTTTTTTTTGTTTTTTTTATCTTTGTACTATATAAATAGTAAAAAAATAATAGGTTAAGAAAAAAATTCGGGATGATATATTCAATAGAGTCAAATTTAATAGCAGGTTGTTTGTTTATTTATGGTGCTAGTTGATTGTTTTTTAATTATTATTCGTAATAATTAAAAAAAATGTGCAAGTAGCAAACAAAAATTAAAGAAAAAACCCAATCATGACATTAATTTTTAAACACCGCCACTGATTTGACACAAAAAGCTTATTTTAAATATAATAGCATTAAATATAATTTTGTATTTCTTTTGAAATATAAAATACCTGAAGAGATTGGAATATAGACACAAATTAGCTAAAACTGAATAAGAATGAGTGATAGGGTTTGTTGCAGAATACTGAGTCAGATACCACTGTTAAAGTACTCGGATTTGGGTATAGTAGTGAGATTACAAGCTTCTAGGTATATATCTGATGACGATAATAATACCGTAATATTTGACGTATTTGTAAATGATATAGTGCCTACAAAATCTACCTATTTTAGTAATATATCAGTAAATGGCAGTGGGGATATGATACAGATAAGTTCACTAAGTTGCTGTGTTGTAGCAGTAATACCATGGAAAGAGAATAGCATAAATATAAAAAGATTAAGTACGAATAAAAAAGAAAAAAAATTTAAAAAAATTCCACATAAATATGGTTTATTTGAGGAAGAATTAAATGAAATAGAATTAAATAATGAATTAATAAATAAAATAGATATAGGCAATAATTGTCATAATAGCATAGCAGGCGAAATACCATTAATTAAAGGAATAACAGTATTAAGTATAACCGGTACATCGATATTACAACTTAATATTGATAATAATCCAAATTTGATATGTGAAAAGTGGTATAATTTGGATGATTATACATTGTTTATATTATTAAATGAGACATATATGGGTTATAGTTATTCAAGAATATTAATTTTTGATTTAATTAATTTAATCAATGATGATAATGAGGAGGTTAATGATGATATTTTTTTGGTAAATGAGTTTGAATTTAAAACAAGTATAGTTGAAGGCATGACTGTATTTCCTGTAGATTTTTCTTTTGGAAGAGGTCCGGATATTTGGAATATGCTTGGATTATTTTTATTATTTGATAACAATACAATAAAAACGATTTGTCCAGTAATTACAAATAGAATGAAGCTTCCGTATTTTGCATATGAAGTATTTTTTTCATCTCTAATAGAACAAGAATTTATTTTTGAGGCTAAAAATAATGTTATAGATGCAAATTCAGATAGTGACTTAAGTGAATTCAAGTACGATAAATGCCTTTACGACGTACTAGTATTATTGACGAATGATTTAAGAAACCCTATTGATGATAAGACAGGTGAAATAATAGATGATCATATACAAATTAATATTCCAATTGAAACATATAAATTAAATCTAAAAGATTGCTTTCCGAATCAGGTTGAACTTAAACTAAATTGGGAGCCTCATTTTCAAAGTGACCTTAATGATATCAAATCAACAAAGTTGTCATTTATTACGAATTATCCATTATCTGTATTTATTGTTATTAATTCTAAAAACATAATAGGTTTGTTTACATCAAGTTACTTGTCCTTTCCTTCTTTTAAGCAAAATAAAAATAACGAATTGGAAAGCGATAACTTTTTATTGCTAGTTCAAAGTTATACTATACCTAATGATTGGTGTCCATTAAATAATAGTACTGAAAGAAATAATATTGTTATTTATGATAAATTTAAATACGATAAAAATATATCTAATGATAAAGTAGATAAAACTCTTTTTACTATTGGAATTTCTATATTTGATACACTTGCTATTATACACATAGACTGGCTTCAATTTATCTTTTCACTTCATTTAAATTGTAATTCTGCAAATAGTAATGAATATAAGATATGTAATGAATGTAAAGAGTGTGGTGACAAACAGTTGAAAATATACAACAATATTGAGGCAGTTAGAGCTTATCTTGATGAAAATAAAGAGTTGAGTATATATAAACTGTGCAATGTTGAGTTTTTAAATTTGAGTGAATGTTGTTTGGGTTTTACAGCTAGTTTTAGACATGAATTTTCAGGGAATAATGAAAATTGTTGTAATTTAGAACAAAAGCTAATGAACGAAAATGTAAATGTTAAATTCATTTATCCATTTATAGACAATAAAAACATCAACTCAGTAAATCCAAATGGTTTGTCTTCAGCTAGTGATGCTAATAGTGAATATAAAAATGCAAAGTTTAATGATGCTAAATTAGTTAGTTTAAAATATGATGAATTACCATTTGTTACTTACAACGATATATTTCTAATAAAATCGGTTAATAAAGACTATTTTTTGAGTAAAAAGTTACTTGAAAAAATTAAATTATTATCCAAAAATACAACTTATTCTGATAAAAGTGATGATTTTAAAATTTATAATACTGAAGAAAAAATTATTAACAATAAAAATATGGTGGACAGTATATGCGAATATGACACAGAAAAAGTATTTAAATATTATTTCGAGAATTTAAAAAAAATTAAAAGTGAATTTAAGAACATAAATGATACTGAAGAAATAACAAATTATCATCTTAAACTACTTAAATTGTTTAATGAACTTAATAAAGCTGTTTTAGTTAGAATAAATTCTCAATTAACACCTATAACTAATTTGATGTACAATATTAAATCAAGAATTAAACTTTTGAAAAAATTAAAAAGTAACATTAGTAAGACTCATACACAAATAGCTAATAATGAAGAAAAAATAAACAAAAAAATTAGAGATACTATTGAAAATAGTGAAAGGCTCCAAGAAAGGATTAAAAATATTAAAAAAATGTTTGTTCATGAACTTAATATTCACAGAATTAAGTTCAACCAAGAAGTAATAATACCAGAAATATTACTTATGCTTTCCAATGTTCAACTTGAACTTTGTTCTTGTATAGTTAATGTTTTTAACAGTAACTACAATTCAACAAATCATAATAAAAATACGAATTTAGGCCAGACTGCATCTGGAATTGAAACCGAGGCTTCAAGTGGATTTGGGGTGGGAGTAAAAGTTGAAGCAGAATATGAAACTGGAATAGAAGGTGCAAGTACTATACAAGGCAATAACGGTGTTAATCATTTAAATAATCATGACTATATGAATGATATCAATGCCAAATTGCAAAATTATATAAACCATAATAAAAGTGTTCTAGATAGATTTCAGTCTATGCAAACAAAGGTCATTGAATTAAATAAATACTTGAAAGATTAATGTTTTTGTTATTATTATTACTTTTAAATCAAAATTTACAATTAAAAAATAAACAAATACAGAAAAAACACTATATAAATATGGAAACATTAACTTTTAGATGATCCTGCCCTTGTTTTTGTTTTCTTCTTAGTATTGGTATTAGCAGCAGCAGAAATCTGAGGTTTCACAGTCTTTGAGACAACTGTTTTCTTAGCTGAACCTTTCTTAGTTAATCCTTTATCATCCAAATCATGTTTTTCAGTAACCTTTTTATTATATTTGCTGGATTTTGAGTTGACATTATCAATTGAATCCTTCAATTTACTCTTCTCGTTCTTTTTATCTGCATCAATATTACTTGATTTTCTTGTTCTAGTTATATTTTTATCCGAATCTTCATTCTTTTTGTTATTATCAATATTAACATCACTTTTAACCGTTTTACTTTGTTTTTTTTTGATAGAATCAGTTTTTTTGATAATCTTTTTAACCTTTTTAACATCTTTACTATTTGATTTTTTTTTTAATTCACGTGTTTCCATTACTTCTTTATTATCAACACATTCATAAATATCGTTACTATCTGTATTATTTTTCGATGAATATGTGTAATTTATTAACGATTTAGCAAAATTTTTAATTCCAAAATTAACAATGCTTTTCCTTTCACTTAATTTATCTTCACAAACACTATTATCGTTTAACGATTTATCAGAAACACCATGATGATTATTATTTATAAGTAATTTTTGTTCTTCAATTATTGTTTTAAGTTCATAATTATCCGCATTTATTCTACTTATTTCATCATGTAGTTTCTCAATTATACATCTATCCTCACTTACTTTAAGTGAAATAGCATCTTTAAGGTGATTTATATACTCGTGCAAAGTTTTTATTACGAAATCAATCTCCATATTGTTGTTATTAAAATCTACATTTATCAATACTTTTTCCCCAACCTTATTCCTAATTTCATTTATAAATTCATATAATATATTCTTAATAGGATTTAAATATTTCATCGTAAAATTATTCTTATACTTGGTTTCTAGATTAATTATTTCGTCATTTAACTTTTTTATTTCATAATTTTTTAATTCGTTTTCATTAGATAAACAACTATTTTCCTTAATAATATTTGTGTTATCCTCTTTTGATTTAATTAATTCATCTTGTATAAAACGTATTTTTTCTATATAATCCTGTTTTTCCATTAATAAACCATCTAATTTTTTTTTGCAATTCAATTCATTTTCTAACATTATTTTTTCTTTACTCTCAAAATTTAATATTCTATTTTCCAAATCTTTTACTGTTCTTCTCAAAAAATGTATTTCCTTACTTTTTTCATTTAATCTTCTCCTTAATATTTCCATGTTTTCCATTATTTGTACGTTATTTTCCTTGTTTGTTGTATTTGAAAATACTTGAGAATTATTCACCATTTTTAAATTTTCTGTTGAACCAAAATTTAAATTGTTATTTATTCTATTTGAAGCAGTTACATTAAAATTATCACTATTATTCTCTTCATACCTACTCGGCGTTTTTTCTAAATATGAAGATAAACAAAGTTTTTTATTTGGACTTTGTGGTGTAAATATTGAAATTTGTTGCAAATTATTCTCGATGTCATTATTATTATTATTACTGAATAGTGAATTTGCTTCAATCCTTTTTGGTGTTTGAATCATTGATTTTATCTTCACAACTGATTTTGTTACTGGGCTATTTGTGCCGTCATTGCCTTGAGATCTAATTATCGTTGTGCCTATATTAAATGGTGTTAGTATTCTTGTATTCTCTATTGAAGGAGAGCTTTTTAATGAATTAATGTCCGTATTATCAATATTACTCCTTTCTCTGTTATATGGTAATGGGGGTGGAAGACCTAGTGGACGAGAAGGGGATGCAAATATCATATTGCTTCGTAAACCAATGTCACCTGTTAGACATCCATTATATAACTCATTTGATTTTTTTATATTATTTTTCACATTTCTCATAGGTGTGCCACCAATTCCTATTGTACTACCCAAATTATCCATTAATGTTGCTAGTGACTTTCTCATTTTTGAATTTACTTTTCTTAAATGCTATATATAATATATATAATTTTTTTCCACTAGTAACGAAACAATATGTTACTAATATTAATTATTACAAATCTTATTTTCACTCTGCGTCGCAACTTTTTCAATATTACATCTCAAATAGATATATTTTACTCAATAATTCTGCGTTGTATATTTTAAATGCCATTAAGCAGTTTTAATCTTGTGCTAATATTATTCTTATTTATTATTACAATTGTTAAACTATTATTATTAATATTATTATTAATTTATTTATTATTATTACATAGATTATTATTTATATTATTGATATTTTTACTATTTAATACTTGATATTAATGCTATAAATGTTTTATTATTTTTTGGCTTATTACTTAGCCATTAGAACTTATTTACATCAGTATATATTATTACATGCAGCGTTTTACCGCTTAATGTAATTATTTATGATTGGTTCCCTATTACCATTTAAGTATGCAATTTTTACATGTGGAATTTTAAAAGAAAACCGTATTTAAATTAATAAAATTCGCAAAGTAAATAGGCAGGGTAAATTAGTGGTTTTTAACTAAAAACAGCTAATCGGAAATTTATTAAATAGTAGTAAAAATTTACAGGGAAAAAAAGGAATAATGCCATTAATTTGTATTAATAATATTATTGTTAATATTTTATTATTCGATCAGTTTGCTACCAATATCATTATTATTACGCAAAATAATATTTGAGATAAAAAAATCAATCATCAAAAAGGCTTGTTCTTACGTTAGAACCGGTTTGTTCATCACCAAATAAGCTTGGTTTTTTCTCGCTAGAATTATTATTACAGTCACCAGAATCACCATTTGAAAATAGAGAGGACATTAACTCTCTTCTTTTCATATCAAGTTTCTTTTTTCTTTCAAGCTCCTCCTTTTGGCGTTGCTTTTCCTGTTCGATTCTTAATCTTTCAGCTTCTTCCCTTTTTTTTCTTTCTAATTCAAGTTTTTTTATTCTTTCCGCTTCTGCCCTTCTTTCAATTTCTCTTTGGTTTTCTCTAAAGGCATTAACATCGTCTATTCTTGAATAATTGGATGAATTTTGAAGGTTTGTTTGATTTAAAAGGTTGTTGCTGTTATTGTTATTACTGAAAACATTTGTGTTGTTTATATTATTCGAAAATAACCTGTTACTTGTTCTTGTGTTATGGTCATATTCATAACCAACAACTTTTTCATTATTAAAACCAACATTGTTATTACCTAAAGTCTTGGTTTTTGATTGCAATAACGTAATTAATTCACCTAATTTAACTTCAATATTACCAACTCTGTTATTTAATAATTTAATGCTATTTGTATGTGACATATAATTATCTGCTATTGTTGTATTTAATTTACTTACAATTTTATTTAGTTCCTCACATATTTTTTCTCTTTCTAGTAATTTATTTAAATATACATTTTCACGATTCTCTATTCTAACACCGCTATTATTATTATTACTGCTTGTCATACTTTTATTATTGTTTGAATTTGCATTCAAATGCGATAAATCATTCACACTATTATTTACCGAATAGTTTGTTATATTTGACCCATATGTTGCAACATTATAAAATGAATCATCCGTTAAATTGCCATTGTTTTTGTTACCATTATAATTGTGATTATTAATGCTAACATCGTTAATATTTATATTAACATTTTTATTATCATGTTGATTGTTATCGAAGTTGTAATTATTATCTACGAATTCATCTTCATTGCCTAAATTATAATCTTGTATTTTTTTAACTATATCATTTTTGTATGTAGTTGGACTGTCTAATTTATCACCATAAATAGATTTAATTTCATTGTTGTGAAATTCTAAGTTGTCAATACCGATATAACTACTATGGTGATGATTGTTGTTACTGCTATTATCATTGTTATGTTTATTATGACTGGTATCTAAGTTATTTGTGTCTGTATTTGATAACTGTTTATTTTTATTAATACCAAGTATATTATCTTTGTCATTAAATAAACTTTCAGAATTGTTTATATTTTCAGTTTTATCATCTATAAAATCGCCAAAATCAATATTTTTATTGTAATCTACATCTAGTGTTGTTTTTATGTTATCACTACCAAATAGTTGTTTATTCATATAACTATCATTATGAGTCTCTTCTATTTTACTATTATTTCTCTCATCCTCAAAATCATCAAAAGTAAAATTCATTTTATTCTTCATTATTCGTTTTCTTTTCTAAATAAAGAACAACAGTTCAGATTATAGGTGTTAATGAGAGCTTGATATTCCACTTTTAAAACTTATATCCAGCAATAAGTTGTAAACCCCTCAAACTCCCTGCTTCTCAGATAAAATAATTAATCTTTTTAAATGATAAATTATATAATTATCTTGTGTGTTTTCTCTATTTAATTGAATCACTTTTTCCTTACTTTTTGTTTAAACAGTTTTAAATCGCAATCAAGCTCAATTATTTTAATTCACAAACTAATAATAAGGCGGTAAAGCTATTTGTTTTTCAGTTTAATTTTATTTGACCGATAATAAAATTGTATTTTAACAATAGCGTTGTTTCTAAATAATCTGATCTACCGTTATTTTCACTTTGTTTCCTTGCAATCATATTATTTTTTCACTACTTTATTATTATATCCAAATGTTAACTACATTATTACAGATATATTTCTCTTCTCATTCTCCAATCTACTATTAAATATAGTTTTTACACGGTTTTATTAATAGAAAGAAACCGAAAAAGTTGTGATAGATAAACAAGGTACATGCTTATTTTTAGAAACAAACAAGTTTTAGAAACATACTTCCGTTAAATTAAAATGTTATTTTTTGTTTTTAATTTTATTAATATACTATTCAAGTGCATGTAAACTAACTGATTCGTTAAAGTAATATTACTTTGTAATTAAAGACAGAAAAAATAACAATTTTGACTCCTACACTTACAAATTGTGTACTTGTTATTGTCTACATCTCGTACAAAAAATTAAAATTAAGAAAAGCGATACATTTAACTATTAACTTAGTACGTCCATTTAAATAAAAAATTACTCATTTATTTGTATCTGCTACTTTTTCCGTTTTTTATCTCTATTTTTCTCTTTTTCCTTCACATTTTCTTTTCTTGTTTTTATTTTGTTCTCATTTCTAGTTAGCCTTTCTTTCTTTTTTTTGTTGATTTCTTTATTTAAATTCTTAATCAATATAGTTGATTTTTCAGATTCACTTTCTGTTGAATGATAATCAGCGTTTAAATCTTGATATCTTGAATCAGTAACATTTGAATATAGTTTATTAGCTACATCATTATAAGCATCTTTCCACCAGTCTACCCAATCTCTTGATGAAGATTCTCCCGAGAGAGTCGCTCCTAGTCCAAGAGTATCTAATTTCTTATCGACTTGTATACACTCTTGAATACCTTTTTCTCCTTTTCCTAACCCTTTCCCTTCAGACCAACCCATTTTTTGTAGCAAGCTAGTGCCTATATTTGAAGAGAATGGGATATTTGAGTGAAAATTTCCTTTACTAATCTTTTCATAGTATTTTGATGACATTTTGGTCGTTTTCACAATATTCTTAGCTCAATATTGGAAAGAATAACAATAATAATGATTAAAATTCGATACACTGCTTATTTTTAGCCTTTTATAGTATTAATTTGCTCAGTAATTTTGATTTAAATATCAATATTAAAAATAGACCCTTTAATACCTCTGGTTTTACTCAAAGTTACTAATATATACATTCCTTTTCTTTGTATAATGTTTTAACTAAATTTGAACCTAGAAGTGTTACAATTTGACCCAAAATCGGCGCCACTAATGTTTTAATTTTTACAATTAAAGATTTATGACCAGTACAAAACAATGAAAATTACCATGTAAGCTACAAATATAATATATTAATGGAAATATCTAGAACTGTAAAAAGCCATCGCGTTATATAGGCGACAAATATAGAATTATATAAAACTAACTAAACTATGGAGTATATTGTTCCCTATTATTACATGTTCCAATACTTGAGTTTTCATTTTTTTGTTTTAATAATTGAAAACCTACACTAAAAAAATTGTTTATTGTTCAAACCTATTTAAATAATCTGGAATGATAAAAAGAAACCTCTACATGTAATTTCGAAAAGAGATAAACAGAAAAAAAATCATTATTGCAATAGTGATATATTAAAAAAATTAATTGTAAATAAAATATAGATTCACATTTCAATTTATGTTAATTTGCTATATCTCTTCTGTGAATTTACATCTAAAGAATTCATGTCTTAATGCCATTTCAGGAGTAGGTCTTGAAATAGGATCGATATTCAAAACATAACGAGCGAATTTCGCAAGAAGTGTGTGTTTCTTATCAACAATGTTTTCTAAAGTTCTGCATAAAGAAACTCTTTCTAAAGAAGTATTGCTAGAACACCCCTCAGGCCAATTAAGGGAATATAGAACATATGAGGATGAATCGTCTCTATAATTATTTGAATTTCTGAAATTTTTATTATTATCGAATTCATCATTAACATCGTAACTCGTGTTGGAATAATATTTGTTTACATATTTTCTACCAGATTTGCTATTATAGGCTCTTTTGAGCATATGATTGGGAAAAGGTCCAATTGTTCTCTCAATCATAGCGAGATGCTCTAGATGTTCATGTGTTCTAAACAATAACATTCCGGTATATAGTTCCATCAGTATGCAACCAAACCCCCACATATCACTAGATATATCCCATCCAATATCTAATATGACCTCAGGTGCTCTATACTGTCTAGTATTAATTATACTACCATGATAGTCATCCTCATAGGTTGCTGATCCGAAATCAATAAGCTTTATTTCAGGTCTAACAGGACGTCTAATTAAAGATCCAGGATGTCTGGGTGCATTTACCCAAACGTAATCATTATTTGTAAGTAATATATTCTCTAATTTTAAATCAGTATGTGTAAGCCTCAACTTTCTTAGAAAAGATAATGCAAGTAGTATCTGTTCAGCTATATTTTGTATATCAGATAAAAAAAAACCCCTTGAGCAATTTCCCCTCAAAAATTCATATAAACTTTGTCCAAGTTTCTCAAATACCAAACACATATTAGAATTATTGTATAAAAAGGCATTGTAAAGCAATACACAAAATGAATATTCTCCATACTCATCATTCATATTTACATCTCTGAGTATTTTAGCCTCAATTTTAGCAGCTTCTGTGTATCTTTTTACATTTTTAACGACTTTGATTGCAACTTTTCTTCTTCTTTTCAAATCCTCACATTCAAATACCCTTCCGAATGTTCCTTCTCCAATTATACTTAGTATTCTATATCTTTGCGTTAAATATTGCCCTATATGCCAAGAGAAGTGATCTATATCCTCAGAATTTGTATAATTATTACTATTACATAAAAATGTATCGTTATCATTATTTCTAATTCTTTTGAAATTATCCATTGAGCGTTGATTATAATAACCACCTTCCGAATGTCTCGTTTTTCTATCTGTTGTGTTGTGGTATATTGAATAGGCATATGAATCATGAGATATATCATAATAGTTATACTCATCTCTATTATTATTATTTCTACAATACTTTATATTATAGCCATTTTCATAATAGTTTATTGATGTCCTTGGGTCGATATTGTTTACTGTTGTTTTATCTTTGTAAGCTCTATTATAATTGGAATATGCTTTATCATTTCCAACACTATCGTTTATTTCCGCTACAGCGTTATAATTAGATATATTTTTATTGTTATTATCATTAACATTATCAATAGATTTTTCCGACGATATTATATATTGAGTCCGAGTTTCATGATCTGTTTCATTCATGTTAAACCTTTTACGATAGTCATATGACCTCTGTTTTAACAAAATATCATCTTTGTCATCAAGATAACCACTTGACTCATGGTAACCCCTTCTCTTTCTTTGTTTATGATCATTTTCACTATTATCCTGCATTGTTATAAAGCTATTATTTAAGTTGTTGAAATTAACTCTATTTTTGATATCTGTGTATTTCATTTTATTGCTTAGATCCATATATTTATTCAAACTATTTGTTATCGCTTTTTTTTGCATTCAAATTAAGACTAAGAATTACATTTGAATTATTATCATAATATATATTCAATGCACAAATTATTAATTACATTATCTGATATTCATCTAATTATCTTTAGGAAAAACTGATTATTTTTTAATTACCAAATTTATTTGTCATCTATTTATCAATTGTAATGGTAGTAATGATAATAATTAATACTATTATATTAACAAATTACTTAAATAATTCCAGATAAATACAATTATTAAATAAGTACTATATGGGAACAATGAATTAATAGGGCAACTCTTGTTACAAAAGTTAAATTTATAATATTGTTATTGTATAATATAAAATAATATTCAAGGTCAATTATCACTTTCTCGAGTGTCGTCTTAAATCGAATATCAGTTTTATTCCCTTAAATTACTGTCTATGAGATAAATAACTCAAATGCCGTAATATTATTCCCGTATTCTCTAAAACAGATTACAAAACAAACTCAACTTTACTCTTTCAATTACACTAGTATACTCTATTTAAATAATCGCTGAATATTCGAATAAACACTGGCGTTAAATACTCCAAATACACATGCAAACGCATATACAATATTCACATTCATAAATGAATCAAATGTAATATAGTAAATGTATGTATTTCACGTCAAGTAAATAAACAAACAAATAAATAAGGGATTAAAGAATCGCAATCAAATTCCTGATTTACTTATCGCTTCTATATTGTTTATGGAAGAGTTTTACTCAATAAGTAAAGTGAGTAACGTTAATTATAAAGGAGAATAGTAACGAGTTATAGATAAAAAAGAAGAGGTATAATCCCAATAATAAATCTCTAAACCAAGCTATTTTGTTTCCCCAATATGGTATATATATTTATTTGTTAATTTCAAGTTGAATGAGATAAACCTTCAAAGTAAACTTCTTATGTTATTCTTATTGCATTTACTATCAGTTAACAAATCTACCAAGTCATAGATAAATGTGATATAAAGCGATAAGGTTGCTCTTACATTTAAACTTAAATATAACGTCGATGCTAGTACATTTACATATGTACTCGACTAAATGTATCTTAACTACCAATTTCTGACTTGTATTTTTTGAATTTAATATGAACAATATTTTAGTGACTAAGATTCAACCTACTTGATATTAACCTTACTCTTAATAATTGCGATATCATTACTATTTACATTTATGTTTCAAGGTACCTAAATTATAATTTAACAAGTTAGCGCGGGAGATCCAAGAGTGACTAGGGCGGGAAAAGCGTATCCAAATTTGCTTTTGTCAATAATCCTGAGAAAGTAAATCCTTTATCTCCTCTATCTCACACTGAGTGAGTGTTATACTTTGTTCCTCCAACTCATTTTCAAGTGAATCTAGTGATAGCTCGCTAACGAGTTCGTTTATAATGTAAGAATCGTCGTCAAATAACTGGTTATTTCTTTGTTTTTCATCCGAACTTAGTTTACTTCTAACTACATCCGACAATTTAAATGATTTAGTTAAATTGCTGTCATATTCATCCACTGCAAACCGCGAATAGTCATAGTCATCATCTTTCAATACATCGCCGTTTTCTGTCACGTAGCCCTCTTTCAAGTTTGATTCAACTTTATTACTATTCATCAATTTAAATTTATTTACTTGCTCCAAAAGCCACATATCATTTATAGATGATGGTATCAGGAATACCTAAATAAATTTTCATTTTATTTTTTTAAAATACAATCACGATTAATTCATGTTTTAGTTAGTTAAGTATTTATTTACTCAGATAATTCAACTAACCCGACTATTTAATGCGTCATGCAACGAGCCATTCTCAGATTCATGAGAGTTCTCAAATATTGACGAACAGCATGTCTGGAACGAATCATCTGTTCCAGTTGAGATGTTTGACATTAATTAATAGTATATACAAATTGAAATATGTCTCTAACTTTTTTAGCTGTATATTAACTTTAAAACTCCGTTCTAAGCAACCTTCTAACAGTCTTACATTCACTCCTCCCTACTTTTACTCGAAACCAAATATTTACTTGTACAAGTATTGTAATAATGCGTTATTTTTATTATAATTACCTACATTAAAAACTTTTATTTTCAGAGAAAAATATATTACGTTGTATGCTTGTACTCCAAAATAAAGATAGTTGAAAATAATATTAATGATACATGCAAGTATTTATATTTTGCATATTCACAAAATCGCCTATTACATCTTTCTCTATATGTTGATATCAATTCTACTACAAATTAAGATGTTGCAAGTGATAGAGAAAAAGAATATTTTACCTATTTATATTCTAAATGCTCATGTATCACAATTACTGTTATTTGCTTATTTTTAACGCAACGCAAGAATTACACAATAATAGCCCAAAATTAATTAATTTCATGTTGTTATTATCAACATTATTTGTATCATTATTGTTACTATTTAATTTTAGTAATATTTGAATTAAATATCACTAATGCATGTACCGCCCCCTTCAACCTTTCTCCATTCACCCCTCCCCACTACTCAATACTTCGATTTTTCAATAATTCAACTCTCATTTTAAGAGTGTATTGATTTTCTTGAAAATATCTACATTGAAAAATGTGATATATACACACACTGTTATTCAAAAAATACACTGAAGAAGGAAATCAATGCGACAAAAGAACACAATATATTGTATCATATATTGAAATTTCTTATACTTAGTCCCACTATTACTTTAAAATCGAGAATACACTTCAAATTTGAGTGCTCTCACTATAATAGCTTTTCTGTTTTTAAAGTAGATTTGTCGGTACCCTCTCTTTTTTTGAAAGAAATGTAAAATTTGTTCCCGCCATAGTTTTATAAATGCACGTTTCGTCTTGTATTTTTTGTACATTTGCGAGGGGAAAAATGCGAAGTAGTTTTTTTAGATCGCAAGAAAATAAAGTTAAAACAAAGAATTATTTACCTTGATTTTCTTCTTTTGTAGTTTATTATACGTCTGTAGTGTTGATTTATTTTATTGATTTGTAACAATAAATTGAAATAAAGTACAGTTTTGAATAAACGGGGAATCTCGTACTATAATAACGAATAGGATCCTACAAACTGGCTTCACAATTATACATACAAGGCTAACTTATGATTTATTCAGCATAAATTATGGAATTTGAAACTGATCTTATTAGATTGAAGGAAAAAGGTAATTTTTTGTGACGATGATAGCATGTATATTAATAATAATAAATTGACTTTAATTAATTAATTTGTTTTAGGCAATGAATATTATTCTAAAGGAGAATATAGTAAAAGTATACATGTTTACACTGAAATATTAGATAATATATGTAAAAAGTGTGAATGTAATGATTCAATAGAAAATGACAACATTAAATTATTTTACAAAGAATACACTGATTTAAAGTTTAAAGTTTTATTGAACAGAAGCGCATCCTATATTAAAATAAGAGACTTTGAGAACGGTTTAAAGGACTGTAATGTTGCACTAGAAATAAATAATAACGATGTTAAGGGATTATTTAGAAGAGCAAATTGTTTGTTAAATATAACTGATAAGAATGATGCAAACAAAATTAATGATTTAAATAAGGCCATTGAAGATTTGAAACGAGCATTATTAATTGAAAAAAACAATATGGAAGTTAAAGATTTACTTTTGAAATTGATTGAAGAGAAAAATAAAATTGAAAATAACATTCAATTGAATCAATTACCGAGTGAAATTGTTAAAGGTATTTATAATTTAATTGTGAATGAAAATAAATACGACATTAATTACAACAAAGCTTATTTTAATAATGAACTGTATAATAAATTAAATAATTTATATATGTATATTTACTCAAATGGCAATAGTGATATTATACTAAACACATCATGCATAGAAAATATAATTTCTATTTTTGAACACAAAAATAAAGAGTTAGGTTGTCAAATAATATATATACCAATTAATGGTTCGAAAGATATTTCTAATTCAATAGTAGTGAATTCGTGGAATATTCTTTCAATTTTACTTGAAGACAATGATTACGTATTTAATGATTTATTGGACGAAAATCGTAATGACAATGGTTATCTTTCAAATATAAGTAATAACGATTTAAAATTTAAAAAATATGATTCCAATACTAAAAATAAACAACTGATTAATTTCAGAAATTCTGTTAAAAGAAGTGATATTATCAATTATACAGACATTAAAAATTTCATTAATAATTGTATTGTTTCTAATATCAATAATAATGACTTTGTTACTATATTAAATAATATTTTCAATATCCTATTCTGCATTAATGATCAATATATACATAGCGTTGATTATATTGATTTTTTATTATCACTTATAGATATTGGAATACCATTTATTAACGTTAATGATAATGTTCATGTATTAATATTACTTATTTTAAGAAATTTATCAATATTATTTAAAAACAGAAACTCTATTTCCAATAAACTTAAGGCACTTGAATACTCGAGGGAAATTGAGAATTTAATTAATTCATTGTTTAAACTATCATATAGATATTATAATGAATTATTATTTAATAATCCAAGTTCTAATAATAATAATACATTTAATAACATTATTAATAACTGTGAGTTT